>NW_015387080.1:3917-98991 GCF_001527695.2 Protobothrops mucrosquamatus
TATTATTATTATTATTATTATTATTATCCTGTTCTTCTCTTTCTTCCCATCTTTCCCATCATTAGAGCCTTTTCCACATTATCTTCGCATAATGTGTCCAAAGTAGGATAATTTGAGCCTGGTTATTTGTGCCTCAAGTGAGAATCCTGGGTTGATTTGTATGATGATCCATAGGTTTTCTTGATTGTCCATGGTATTCTCAGCATTCTTCTTCATCACCTAAGTAAGAAAGTGTCATTATTCTTCCTATACTCCTTCTTCAGTGTCAACTTTTGCTTGCAAAGAGCATCTCATCTTTGTAGGTATAAACACATCATTGCATTTGCTACAATGCCTGGGAGCAAATTAGCTACTTTAATTATGAATCTTCACTGAAGGAATGTGGGTGTACATCAAAAGAATTTCCCTGTCCACTTACTGACCAGGGCTATGTAGCAAGAAACTTCCGATGTTTCTGTCTAGTTGTTGGATTAAGTAGGATGCATGGAAGATGGAAAGAGTGTGTAAATGATTGAATGACTACGAGAGATCAATTTGATATGTGGGACAATCTTCAGATAGCTGAGGATCAACAGCCATTTTTCTTAACAATGAAAACTAATTTTCAGTTAATGTTATCCTGTACCTTTTCCTCAGCATAGGATTTCATGTGAGAACATTTGCAAACTAGCCCATTATGGGTTTTATATTGCCTTGAAAGAAAAGGAACGCTAGAGGTTCAATTCCTCATTAACTTGTCTATTCTACAAGCACTGCTAGAATTTAATTGGCACCTGAAATTGGATTCTCTACAGATCAAATCATCTTAAAATGAGAAGTAATATATTTTGCTTATTTTCAAATATAAGATTAAGGAAAAGACCTTGAAAAAACAACACGTGAAGATGATGATAAATCCAGAATTTGCTGACTATGTGGTCTATTTAATATTATTTGGGAAACTCATTGGCTTCTGAAGTTTAATGACAACATTAATGATCAATGCTAGTTTTATTGAAAAATGTCTAATAATTGGATTTGCCAACACAGATGTTGTTTTCCTGAGCCATCTTGGCAAATGAAATGAATTGTAGTAAGAGTTCCCATCTTCTTTTTATCATTTTATTTCTTCTTCTTAGGCTTCTATGCAGCTTCTTAACAACATTCTCAAACTCTGTAATGTTCCTGAAACAGTTCATGCATAAAGCATAGGTCACAGAAGCCTCTCAAGCCTTTTTACTTATTGATAAAATGTTTCCTTAACCTTCCCCTGTAATAATCAGGGCAGTGCACAAGTAACACTGATCTAGGATAGAAATTCTAAAACAAACTACAATTTATTTGAAATGCTACTGCAGAACAGTTGCCAGGGAAAGCTGGATGGAGCAAATTAGTGGCGGTCTCAACCATCCAGGATCTATTTAACTTGCCATTCACTCTCTGAAATTGATGCCATTGAAATTTGCAATTCAATTTCAGGAGTCAAGCTGAACTGAATTTGCAGTTTGAATCCTTTAATCAATTTGAGGATTCCATTCACTAAGATGTAGCTCCTTGCATACAAAAATCCATCTGAATCATTTTGAATCAAAGTGAAAAGCCTGAATTCAGATCATTGCTTCACACATCACTAGATCACAGCACGATGTCGTTTCATGTATATATTTGATTTATAAGGCTCCCTCTCCATTGCCCAACTTATAAGATCCTCTAAAAGGTGCACAGGTTGAAAGATTCACTTCATCATCATCCATATGCTGAATTCATTTTTTGAGCAATACTTCATAGCAAATGAAGAGCAGAGCAAGCCAATAACAAAGCTTTCTCACTATTGAATGCAGTTCTAAGAACGCTTTTCTAAAGGATGCCCACTCAGCTTCCTCATTCTATTGTGTGTTAAGAACAGAAACTTTTTGAGAAGGCACTACAGGGGGAATGGAGAGATTGGATTCTGATACAAAGTATGAAAAACTACTAAAGTGGAGAACTTTTTTAAACTTTTTTTTTCTAATTTAGATTGATATTCTCTGTTGGAGCATCTGCTTTGTTATGCCATAGCCTGTCAGCTATAATCTAGTGACGACACCCTCTGGAGGTTATCACACCTGCTGAGAATTAGCTTTTTAGTAATGAGCCGTATAGAGTGTTCAGCTTGTACGTAGCATGTCCAGAGAGAATTCTATCAAAAGAAACTGGCTTTTTCTGAGCTATGAAATTGTCCAGATAGCAGCTTCCCTTGCAATTCTGTGATTTGCATTGAGCAGGAAAATATCTCAATGTACAGTATTGTATACCCTTTGTCTATTTGTCCATCCATAAGATCTGTTAGAGCAGGGGTGTCAAACTCAATTTCATTGAGGGCCGCATCAGCATTGCAGTTGCCCTCAGGGGGCTGGGTGAGTGTGGCCAGGGTGGGTGAGGCCTACTAGGTGGGCGTGGATGGAGTAGGCGTGGCCTACTGGGTGGGCATGGCCAGCTCTACATCATTCGCGTCAAGGGTGCCTGTGGGGGCCTGGGCAGGAGTGGGACAGATCTGAGGGTCTCTGGCAGAAGGGGTTGGACCAGGGCAAGTGCCAAGGCATGCTCCACTGAAGGAGCCTCACTGTTCCTCTCAGGCCATGCGGGGGGGGCTGGATGTGGTGCGGACTGCCCAGAGCCCTGGGCAGAAGAGGTCAAATGCCCAGCCTGGCCCTTGAGCACCCGCGGCACCAAACCCAGCCCCACTTCCTCAAGGCTGCTGCTCAAGGTTCTCCTGGTTCCTCACTGTTTCCAGACAGCCTTGTGGAGCTAAGACTGAATGCATTTCAGCATAGATGGCCACCACAAAATTGTACATTGGCTCCCGGATGACCTGGGCCAGGGCCAAGGCAGAGGGGGCCATTCCCTCACTGTTTCCAGGATGGCTTCACGGGCCACATGAAACCACTTCGCGGGCCGCATCCGGCCCCCGGGCCTTGTGTTTGACATGTCTGTGTTAGAGGATGTGGCTGGTATATCCAATAGGTCCAGTCATTAGAGTTCTAAAAAGTAAGAACACTGCCATTTGATACAGATTCAATATACATCTATACTTACACGCAATGACTCCACAGGACAACAGACGGTAATATGAAGAACAAAGTTCTGAGGAGACAAGAAAGTTCTCTTAATAGTATTACTGTATGTCTCAATAGAAGAAAATATTTGCAGTTCAGGGTTGAACTGTGTGGTCCATAGTGCTCTCTGAGCTTGCAGAGATGTTCCATTACCCAACTAGGGTACTACTCAAAGGATGAGTTTGGTAATGAAACATCTGCAAGAAAACACCCAAGCTCAGAGAGCACCAAGGAACCCACAATATTATCTCTACATATTATGAGAAACCCCACTTGAGAAAGCCATAATGCTGGGAAAGGAGAAAGAAAGAGAAGAAAAGGGTGACTAACAGCACTTGATTATGGCAGTGATGAATACACTGTTGGAAGATCTAAAGGGCCAGATTGGGGACAGATCATCCCAGAGACTCAGCCGGCATCTGACAAGCAAAGTCATTTGGGCAAGCCAGATTTGCTTAACAGCCACACGATTCATTTAACAATCATGGTGATTCGCTTAACAACTATAGCAAGAAGGTGGTAAGGTCAGGTGCAACTTGCATAACAACTGCCTCACTCAGCAATGGAAGTTCCACTCCCAACAGTGGTCATAAATCAAGGACTATCTGTAATGCTGCAACAACACTTACATTTAATGCAATGAATGCAGAGTCACTCTGAGTCTCTTTCTCATTCTTCCTCCCTTATCCAAACTCAAGAATCTCTTCTGAACCAGCCCTGTTTCCTCCGTGAACTTTCCGGTTGTTCCCATGGTCCGTTAGGCATTCCATCACCCTCCACAACTGCACAAATTTCCTTACTTACAGATGATGCCTTGATATTTTGCAGTGATGTAAACATTCAATGAATAAGTTAAATAAAAATCAATTCAAATCTGCTTTGTCATTTGCAGGACAATTTCAGTAAATGCTGTTTATTAGAGTCAATGGACTGGGGTGATGGGGGAGCTTTTGTTTTATACTTAGCTTGTTTTAGAAGTGTTCTTAAAACATGGGTGATAGTTTATTGAAGCCAGGTGCTAGCCTGCAAAAAACGAGCCAACAGATCAGTCCCAAATGGTGACGTTGTGGATAGAAAATGAATGAAGAGGGAGGTGCAGCCTCTTTGAGCTATCTTTATCATCAATCCTAGCCACCATTGTCTGCCATCCTTTAGTGAAACAAGTACATGGCAGAAACCGATCCTGACTCAACAGGATTATAATGGCCTTACTATAAATTAGTGCCATTATCAGCAGCCCTTGAGAGACAAGATTTCGCAATGCTAACAACTGGCCCTTATTTGCACACCAAACAAAAGCCAGCTCAAACCACTTTGTACCCAATGATTAATTCTCTTAACTGCTCCTCTTTTCAACCTCACAGCTGCTCTTAAGTCCTTCTGAATCAGAACAGGACGTTTCCAGGCTAAGGGTTGACCTGCAAGATCCCAATGAGCCTTTATCTTAATGACGTCCGGGTACCACTGAAATATTGGGCAATCCAGAAGGTCTTTTGAACCCTGCTGAGGTGTTTTAAGAGTTTTTCCCATCTTCTCTTGCCAAAGAGATTTTGGATTTTCTCCCTCATATTCAGAGGGTCCTAGAATTTCTTTTGATGGTACTTTTTCAAGCTAACTGGATTGCTCTAAGGCAGGGGTCTTCAAACTTGGCCCTTTTATGACTTGTGGACTTCAACTCCCAGAATTCCTCAGCCAGCGTGCCTGGCTGAGGAATTCTGGGAGTTGAAGTCCACAAGTCATAAAAGGGCCACGACTGAAGACCCCTGCTCTAAGGTGATGGAGGGACAGTGGCTCCCTTGAGCATCCTGCTTTGAAAAAAGCCTCCAAATCAAGAGTTCCTACATGATATTTGCCTTGGATGGAATTAAATCTAGAGCAGGGGTCCCCAACCTGTGGACCACTATTCACCCCTCCACTAGCGCTAGCACTGACATGAGCACAGCCCTAAGCATTGCCTGGGTGCTAGTGCCTTGTTTGTGTCACGCGGGCACCAGTGGCTTTGTTTCTGTCATATGAGTACTAGCACTGCCCCAAGAGTTGTGCAGGTGCTAGTGGCCTGTTTGTGGCACATTTCAGAATGTGTATTCCCACCTATGGGAACATCATCAAAACCTTCCCAAATAACTGTCATTATTTGTACTTATATATCCATTTTGGCAGCCATTTTTTCCTGGATTGCTCCTAAAGCAGCAATTTTCAGACCTGTGGACTTCAACTCCCAGAATTCCACAACCAACCATTGTCTGGGGAATTCTGGGAGATGACGTGTACAAGTCTTAAAGTTGCCCAGGTTGGCCACCCCTGTCCCAAAGTCTGTATTGGTTGGTGATGATAGTGAAGAGTAAGTATAGGTAATAACATGAATAAGAGTAAGTAATAGCTACACACCTAGAGTAAGAAAATAGAAGCAGTCTTGGATAATGAAAAAATTAAGAGAATGGGCACAAGTGGAGCTTTACTTGAAAAATAATTGTGTAAATGCCCCTCTTTTCAACTATAACAATACATAGAACCTGTCTCCAGTCATCAGTTATTCAACTTTTTTAAAAAATGAGAACACCTGAATCCTTGAATTATGATCTTTATGGTCAGGTTAATTGGGGGTTTTTTTTTTTTTTTGAAGAACAGTTCTCAAGTTTGCGAAGTTTATGCTGGTTTGTTTTTTTTTTGCTGAAACCCCAAGATCCACCAAACAGAGCCGAATATCCCTCTTGATATCTTAAAACCAAATAATTCTACAACCCAAAACTTGTTCTGAGGAGCGAAAGTAAATAAAGGATGTGATCCTTTCATACCCCTCCTTTATTTTAGTAGAGTAATACAAATTGGGGCAGGAGAAAATCCTCATATTGTTTTATTGTTAAGCAATTGATCTTCATCAGTATTTCTCAACCTTGAGAATGTTAAGTTGTATCGACTGGGGGATTCTGGGAGCTGAAGTCTACACATCTTAAAGTTTCTAAGGTGGAAAACACTGATCTAGAGAACTGTGAGTAGATCACTACTTGCCTCCTGCCTACTCCTGTTTCCAACACCTTGGTCTGAAGGTCTCACAATCCTTATATCAGATTCTGTTTTTCTCCAGATGGTGCTGAAGTATAATTTCTAGCAGATTCGGCCTGCAGAACCAGTGGTGAGGACTGCTGAGAGTTGAACTCAGCCACAGATGGAGGACTGCAACTTGTTTACTCTTGCCCTGGGTTGTCCTTTATGTCATAACCTGCTAAAGACAAGCAGGTCATCCAAACTGGAACTTTACAACTGTAGTTATGCCATGCAGTTGGATGCTACACAGATTTATTTAAATTTTAAAAATTTAAGTGGGTGGAATGTTAATCTTTATTTGCAATTACTTATTGTTATGATTATTCACTTCAGTAATTCAGCTCCTTGGTCAGGTCGATAAAGAATATAGTTGTGGAGAGCAAATGATCCTTTCTGAGTCTTTTTTATGAGGCCTGGTTCTTTCAGACTCTTCTCTTTAGACCTGTTTTCAGTTTATATCTGAATCATTATATCCATTTGATGGGCCATTTGCTATAGGGCCACTTGCTAAAAATGCAAGGTTATGGCATGAACTGAGAATAACAACAACAACAACAACAACAACAACAACAATAATAATAATAATAATAATAATAATAATAATAATAATAATAATAATAATAATAATAATAATAAAGTTGGAAGGGACCTTGGAGGTCATCTAGTCCAACCCCCTGCTCAGGCAGGAAACCCTATAGAAGGAAGGGTTATGCAAAGCCTGCATAACAAAGATAAAGGAAGAGGGAGTGTGGACTAGTGGGGCCCCTTTCAATGTAGAAAGTAAGAGCTGACTGTCAGACATATTATACAAGACATATTTTTAAGATAAGGAATTGGACTAAGGCAGAGCCAATAGAAGACTTGCTAAAAGTCCTCTAGGATGCCTATTAGTTAACCTTTAGGAATAGGGTTGAAGTACACCCAACAGAATACTTGTTAGATAACTTTTGAAGTGTTTATTAGTTAAGACTTAGAAATAGGGATGGCCAACAGATACTTTTCAAAAAGCCCATTAAACAATGTTTCTTTATCCCACCTTGAAAAACTGTATAAAAGCTTGTTCAATCCTTTGTTTTGGGTCCTTGCATTTTGCTGGCTGGGACCCCTTTTGCTGAAGCGCTTCAAACAGAAATCAGTCCTGCATCTCATGTCTGGTAGTCTTCATTGGCTTTGGTGCCAGGCTAAGACCCGAATTTGGGGACAACACATTAAATAAAAAGGCTGAGAGAAGTTAGCCAAGCATCCAAGCACTGCTTGTTTAAAAGATGATATCTTAACTCTATAAAGTACAGTATTCTTCCATTAGGCATCATGTGATGCCACTGAGAGAGAAAGAGAGAGGCAAAGTCAGGAAAGAGAAAAATGTTTGCTGTATGCTTCCTTTGAATGACTCACCATCTTTCATTGTTTCAGTTTTTAAAAGGTTTCATAAGAAACTTATTTGTTCTCCACTTTTGAGAACACATTTAGTTGAATCTCTTTAACTAAATGTAAAAAAGAAGGAATGGGAGATCATTTTAATGCAAATGGGGTTTTCTATTGAAATCAAACCAACAGCTCTCATAAAAAAAATCATTTATAAAAGGGATCCTCTTTTGTAATCGGCTCAGATTATCACTGGCTTTGCTCTTAAAGATATACCTCCATGGCAATTTTGAGTGGAGATGGACAAGAATTGAGTATGGGTTTTCTCTAATAACATTCATAAGTTTCTAGGTGGATTTGATATTTAAACCCACTGAAGGTAAGAGGAACTGATAGATTCATCTACCCAAGCCGGAAAACAAGAGTATTTATTTAACATTTAGAGAGTTCAACCATGTATACGTGGCTGAAAAATCTGTTTCTCCTTTTTATGTCCCAGTGTAACTTCTTCAAATTTTAGGTTCCAAATAGGACATTTGTCCAGGCCTTGGAAGGATCATTAATTGCACAGGTCTTTGCTTCACTGGGAATAACAAAAATCCAGGGATTTATGGTTGACAAAGTACTTATAATGTCTTTGAAATGTCATATGTATCCTCAGAAGTGTTAAATTCCCAGAAATCCTTGAAAACAGGAAACAATTTTATAATATACTCATACCTATGATGGTGATTAATCATGGCACGCATACGTACTCATACCTATTTATGCAACTCTTTGGACCAGCAATCATTGGCTAAGAAAGTTCTATTATTGTCAGGCCAGCCCTCAATTCTGTATATTGATCCTTAATTCTCAGTGGCAGCTGCAGGAGCCACTGCCAAAAGTTGATCCACATATTCAAAGTGTTCTCAGGATTTAATGTGACTGAATTGTAGTTATTTTCTCCTACTTACTAAATCATTCAGATTATGTTTTATTTATTAATAGATGCATATATTATTTGTCTCTGTTTCATGGTCAAATCCTTATAAGACTTCTTTTCCATGATGAAATCCCTCAACTCATTTTAGGCTGTCTGTAAGGACCCACCTCAACTAACCACCCAGGAAAGCAGAACTCTTGAAACAGGCATTGTCTCAAAAGGATACTTTTATTAGGGATCAGTGACAGTAGGGAAGTCAAGGCGAGATCTGGGGAAAATCCCGTGCGAACGGTATAGTTAAGCTAGCAATATTCCTCCTCTCACCAAAGTCATAATGTCGATTTGAAATCCAGCCAATAGATTTAGATTTAGATTTTATTAAATTTATACCCCGCCCTTCTCCCGGAGGACTCAGGGCGGCTTACAGCCAGTTTAAAACAGTAATACAATACAAAATTTAAAAAGATTAAAAATAAATATTTAAATTTGGCCGCTTCTACTAAAAATTTAATTTAAAACCCCTTTAAAATACCCCTAGGCCAGTCCTGCCTGCTGAAATAACCAGGTCTTAAGGGCGCGGCGGAAGGAGGGGAGATCCGGGATCACCCGGATCTCTGGGGGCAGCTCGTTCCAGAGGGTGGGTGCTCCGACAGAGAAGGCTCTCCCCCTGGGGGTCGCCAGCCGACACTGTCTGGCTGACGGCACCCTGAGGAGGCCCTCTCTGTGGGAGCGTATCGGTGGCACAAAGCCTGGCTGGCTGGTACAGTTGGCGGGCATCTCAAGGTCTTCTCCAGCTTTCGTTCCTCTATAACTATCTCCCTGATAAGGAAGGCACATTCCTTTCTCAAGATGGTGCAGTGATTCTCAACCTTGACAATTTTAAGGCATGTGGACTTCAACTCCCAGAATTCCACAGCCAGCATTGCTGGCTGTGGAATTCTGGGAGTTGAAGTCCACGTGCCTTAAAATTGTCAAGGTTGAGAAACACTGTGATAGAGGCAGGAGAGGGAAAGTAGAAAGCAAAAATTATCCCAAGTGATAGAATGTTCCCCCTCCCCCAACAGAATAGCAGGCCTCAAAAGTAGAATAACTATGCAAGGGAAACCATGAGGTTTTGAGCACCTGATATTGTCAATGTACTGTAACTGATACATCATATTTACACAGTATAATTTAAATTCCTTTGATCTTAACTTCTTGGATAGATAGTTGCAGTTTATAGCAATGCCAATGAGTCAGTTGCTATTGCAAGTGAAAACAAGAGATGTCTGTCTCATTTTCTCTGTCAAGTAAAATTTTCTGACAAATAGAGAAATTCCAGCTTCTGGATCTTTAGGCAGTTCTAGCCATCATGAAGAAATGAGACAGATCAAATGTTTTCTATCCTCCCCCCCAATTCTGCATTTTCATGTATAGATAAAGTATAGTAAATTATTTTTCTGGGTGCTTTTTTGGGACTGAATTTCTGTCACCAAATATGAGAGAGAAAAATAATACCTTTTGGTTTAGCAAAATTATAAATGATCTGTTGAGAACGTTATGTATATTATGGGAGCCAGTTTGGTGTAGTAGTTAAGGCGCTGGCCTAGAAACCAAGGGATTGTGAGTTCTAGTCCTGCCTCAGGCATGAAAGCCAACTGGGTGACTTCAGGCCCATCACTTCTCTCAGCCCAACTCAACTCATAGGATTGTTGTTGTGGGGAAATTATGAGGAATAATAAAATAATAAAAATATGCATATCTGTCACCTTGAGCTATTTATAAAGTAATAAAGGAGGGATTAAAAACCTAAATACATACATACATAAATCCTAACATGTACCATATTAAATTTTTAAATATTTTAAGGTTTGGAGAACAAGATGCTGGTTGAACAAAAATAAAACCAAGCCAGGGAGGATTAATAACTTCCTAGACAAAATACAGACTGTGTATATAGAACATCTCTGAATTAGACTCTGATATCTCTCTCCAGAGCAAATATGCTGCAAAAATTCCTCCATTGGAGATCTTGAGAATCTGTAGCTCTTGGGATTCTGGAGTTTAAATCTGGTTCTTGTCAGCATCTCCTATCATGCATTATTCAATTCCAAATTGTTACGTGAGAGAAAATGCTGGACATAGTTTGTGTTAAGTAGGTTGTTTTTTTAAAAAACCTTCTCCCACCCCCACCCCCAGGATTTGTGTGCATTTTGGAGCACACAGTGACAAATGCTGAGTCGCACTGATTGCCTTGATGAATGCTTATTGATTCAATCCCCGAGTCCGTTCCAGTGGATTGCATTCTATGGCTTTCTCTGAAATCATGACAGCTTTTATCTTACATCGCTAGCTGCTATTGGTCACAAGAGAAATCAATGGGCTGGCTCAACGTAAGGCCACTTAATATATTTACATTTAACAAAAAGAGCTCATTAATGAAAGAAGTTGTCAGAGTTATGGGAAAGTGCAGGGTTTGAGTGCTGTTTCAGATTTTTGACAGGGTTTTAACAGGAATGGCCAAGCCATTTGTCTCACAGTGCAATTAGCCTCTTGTCTGCTTACTCTACAATCCTATAACTCTTTGCTTAGGTGCAGCACAAACTGCTCTGAATTTCTCTGGGCTGAAGCATTAGTGTCAACAAATATATTAATCTTATTCAATCAAACACTAAAAGCTAAAGTGCTTCAAAATCCACGTTAGGACAAGGTTTTCATAAACCCAGTTAAATCATACCCACAACCAAGAGTTCTTTACGCCATTTTTACGCCAACATTTTTTTTTAGGGAACAGGCAGTTATACCTTTAAATTGTTTGGCTAAGAACAAGACACGTTTCCAATTTGAAAAATACTTGTCAATGGGATTGACACAATTCTCAAGAAGGGCCTATTGTAGAGCTAGATTAGAGTTGTGATTCCATGGCTAAGTATGACCAAATATCATCAGCCACAGCACGAGATGATGTGTATATATGGTGCCCCTGTTATTGAAAATATTGCTCATGTTTTGTTTGATTGTTAATTGTATGCCCTTTTCAGGCTTAGATAGGTTAAAATCCCTGCTTCAAAGAACAGCCCACTGGGATCTGAATCACAGATTGTCCTATTTCCTCCTGGGCTCTAATGTATACATTGTGAGAACTGCTAAGTTTATAGTTGAGGCAGTTCAAGTAAGAACTTNGCCCCCCTGGTCACGGCCGACAAATGGTCTTCCAGTGTCAGCCGTGGATCCAGGAGGACACCCAAGTTGCGTGCCCTCTCTGAGGGGGCCAGAGTCTCGCCCCCTATAGTCAGCGATGGAGTCAGCTGACTATGCCGGGGCGCCGGCAACCACAGCCACTCGGTCTTGGAAGGGTTGAGTCTGAGTCTGTTCCTCCCCAATAACAATACATAGAACCTGTCTCCAGTCATCAGTTATTCAACTTTTTTAAAAAATGAGAACACCTGAATCCTTGAATTATGATTTTTATGGTCAGGTTAATTGGGTTTTTTTTTTTTTTTGAAGAACAGTTCTCAAGTTTGCGAAGTTTATGCTGTTTTTTTTTTTTTTTGCTGAAACCCCAAGATCCACCAAACAGAGCCGAATATCCCTCTTGATATCTTAAAACCAAATAATTCTACAACCCAAAACTTGTTCTGAGGAGCGAAAGTAAATAAAGGATGTGATCCTTTCATACCCCTCCTTTATTTTAGTAGAATACAAATTGGGGCAGGAGAAAATCCTCATATTGTTTTATTGTTAAGCAATTGATCTTCATCAGTATTTCTCAACCTTGAGAATGTTAAGTTGTATAGACTGGGGGATTCTGGGAGCTGAAGTCTACACATCTTAAAGTTTCTAAGGTGGAAAAACACTGATCTAGAGAACTGTGAGTAGATCACTACTTGCCTCCTGCCTACTCCTGTTTCCAACACCTTGGTCTGAAGGTCTCACAATCTTTATATCAGATTCTGTTTTTCTCCAGATGGTGCTGAAGTATAATTTCTAGCAGATTCGGCCTGCAGAACCAGTGGTGAGGACTGCTGAGAGTTGAACTCAGCCACAGATGGAGGACTGCAACTTGTTTACTCTTGCCCTGGGTTGTCCTTTATGTCATAACCTGCTAAACGCAGTGTTTCTCAACCTTGACAATTTTAAGGCATGTGGACTTCAACTCCCAGAATTCCACAGCTAGCATTGCTGGCTGTGGAATTCTGGGAGTTGAAGTCCACATGCCTTAAAATTGTCAAGGTTGAGAAACACTGTGCTAAAGACAAGCAGGTCATCCGAACTGGAACTTTACAACTGTAGTTATGCTATGCAGTTGGATGCTACACAGATTTATTTAAATTTTAAAAATTTAAGTGGGTGGAATGTTAATCTTTATTTGCAATTACTTATTGTTATGATTATTCACTTCAGTAATTCAGCTCCTTGGTCAGGTCGATAAAGGAATATAGTTGTGGAGAGCAAATGATCCTTTCTGAGTCTTTTTTATGAGGCCTGGTTCTTTCAGACTCTTCTCTTTAGACCTGTTTTCAGTTTATATCTGAATCATTATATCCATTCGATGGGCTATTTGCTATAGGGCCACTTGCTAAAAATGCAAGGTTATGGCATGAACTGAGAATAACAACAACAACAACAACAACAACAACAACAACAACAATAATAATAATAATAATAATAATAATAATAATAATAATAATAATAATAAAGTTGGAAGGGACCTTGGAGGTCATCTAGTCCAACCCCCTGCTCAGGCAGGAAACCCTATAGAAGGAAGGGTTATGCAAAGCCTGCATAACAAAGATAAAGGAAGAGGGAGTGTGGACTAGTGGGGCCCCTTTCAATGTAGAAAGTAAGAGCTGACTGTCAGACATATTATACAAGACATATTGTTAAGATAAGGAATTGGACTAAGGCAGAGCCAATAGAAGACTTGCTAAAAGTCCTCTATGATGCCTATTAGTTAACTTTTAGGAATAGGGTTGAAGTACACCCAACAGAATACTTGTTAGATAACTTTTGAAGTGTTTATTAGTTAAGACTTAGAAATAGGGATGGCGTGGAGCCAACAGATACTTTTCAAAAAGCCCATTAAACAATGTTTCTTTATCCCACCTTGAAAAACTGTATAAAAGCTTGTTCAATCCTTTGTTTTGGGTCCTGGCATTTTGCTGGCTGGGACCCCTTTTGCTGAAGCGCTTCAAAAAGAAATCAGTCCTGCATCTCATGTCTGGTAGTCTTCATTGGCTTTGGTGCCAGGCTAAGACCCGAATTTGGGGACAACACATTAAATAAAAAGGCTGAGAGAAGTTAGCCAAGCATCCAAGCACTGCTTGTTTAAAAGATGATATCTTAACTCTATAAAGTACAGTATTCTTCCATTAGGCATCATGTGATGCCACTGAGAGAGAAAGAGAGAGGCAAAGTCAGGAAAGAGAAAAATGTTTGCTGTATGCTTCCTTTGAATGACTCACCATCTTTCATTGTTTCAATTTTTAAAAGGTTTCATAAGAAACTTATTTGTTCTCCACTTTTGAGAACACATTTAGTTGAATCTCTTTAACTAAATGTAAAAAAGAAGGAATGGGAGATCATTTTAATGCAAATGGGGTTTTCTATTGAAATCAAACCAACAGCTCTCATAAAAAAAATCATTTATAAAAGGGATCCTCTTTTGTAATCGGCTCAGATTATCACTGGCTTTGCTCTTAAAGATATACCTCCATGGCAATTTTGAGTGGAGATGGACAAGAATTGAGTATGGGTTTTCTCTAATAACATTCATAAGTTTCTAGGTGGATTTGATATTTAAACCCACTGAAGGTAAGAGGAACTGATAGATTCATCTACCCAAGCCGGAAAACAAGAGTATTTATTTAACATTTAGAGAGTTCAACCATGTATACGGGGCTGAAAAATCTGTTTCTCCTTTTTATGTCCCAGTGTAACTTCTTCAAATTTTAGGTTCCAAATAGGACATTTGTCCAGGCCTTGGAAGGATCATTAATTGCACAGGTCTTTGCTTCACTGGGAATAACAAAAATCCAGGGATTTATGGTCGACAAAGTACTTATAATGTCTTTGAAATGTCATATGTATCCTCAGAAGTGTTAAATTCCCAGAAATCCTTGAAAACAGGAAACAATTTTATAATATACTCATACCTGTTAGGGATTATTTATGCAACTCTTTGGACCAGCAATCATTGGCTAAGAAAGTTCTATTATTGTCAGGCCAGCCCTCAATTCTGTATATTGATCCTTAATTCTCAGTGGCAGCTGCAGGAGCCACTGCCAAAAGTTGATCCACATATTCAAAGTGTTCTCAGGATTTAATGTGACTGAATTGTAGTTATTTTCTCCTACTTACTAAATCATTCAGATTATGTTTTATTTATTAATAGATGCATATATTATTTGTCTCTGTTTCATGGTCAAATCCTTATAAGACTTCTTTTCCATGATGAAATCCCTCAACTCATTTTAGGCTGTCTGTAAGGACCCACCTCAACTAACCACCCAAGAAAGCAGAACTCTTGAAACAGACATTGTCTCAAAAGGATACTTTTATTAGGAGTCAGTGACAGTAGGGAAGTCAAGGCGAGATCTGGGGAAAATCCCGTGCAAACAGTATAGTTAAGCTAGCAATATTCCTCCTCTCACCAAAGTCATAATGTCCATTTGAAATCCAGCCAATCCACAGGTGGCACAAAGCCTGGCTGGCTGGTACAGTTGGCGGGCATCTCAAGGTCTTCTCCAGCTTTCATTCCTCTATAACTATCTCCCTGATAAGGAAGGCACATTCCTTTCTCAAGATGGTGCAGTGATTCTCAACCTTGACAATTTTAAGGCATGTGGACTTCAACTCCCAGAATTCCACAGCCAGCATTGCTGGCTGTGGAATTCTGGGAGTTGAAGTCCACATGCCTTAAAATTGTCAAGGTTGAGAAACACTGTGATAGAGGCAGGAGAGGGAAAGTAGAAAGCAAAAATTATCCCAAGTGATAGAATGTTCCCCCTCCCCCCAACAGAATGGCAGGCCTCAAAAGTAGAATAACTATGCAAGGGAAACCATGAGGGTTTGGGCACCTGATATTGTCAATGTACTGTAACTGATACATCATATTTACACAGTATAATTTAAATTCCTTTGATCTTAACTTCTTGGATAGATAGTTGCAGTTTATAGCAATGCCAATGAGCCAGTTGCTATTGCAAGTGAAAACAAGAGATGTCTGTCTCATTTTCTCTGTCAAGTAAAATTCTCTGACAAATAGAGAAATTCCAGCTTCCGGATCTTTAGGCAGTTCTAGCCATCATGAAGAAATGAGACAGATCAAATGTTTTCTATTCCCCCCCCCCCAATTCTGCATTTTCATGTATAGATAAAGTATAGTAAATTATTTTTCTGGGTGCTTTTTTGGGACTGAATTTCTGTCACCAAATATGAGAGAGAAAAATAGTACCTTTTGGTTTAGCAAAATTATAAACGATCTGTTGAGAACATTATGTATATTATGGGAGCCAGTTTGGTGTAGTAGTTAAGGCGCTGGCCTAGAAACCAAGGGATTGTGAGTTCTAGTCCTGCCTCAGCCTGAAAGCCAACTGGGTGACTTCAGGCCCATCACTTCTCTCAGCCCAACTCAACTCATAGGATTGTTGTTGTGGGGAAATTATGAGGAATAGTAAAATAATAAAAATATGCATATCTGTCACCTTGAGCTACTTATAAAGTAATAAAGGAGGGATTAAAAACCTAAATACATACATACATAAATCCTAACATGTACCATATTAAATTTTTAAATATTTTAAGGTTTGGAGAACAAGATGCTGGTTGAACAAAAATAAAACCAAGCCAGGGACGATTAATAACTTCCTAGACAAAATACAGACTGTGTATATAGAACAGGGCTTTTCAACCAGTGGTACGGGTACCACCTGTGGTACATTGGCACCTGGCAGGTGGTACGCGACCATCCTAGAAAAGTGGTAGTGAGGGAGGGGAATGAGCTGAGCCTGAGGGAGAGATGGCTGGAGCTGCAGGGCTGTCAGGGCTCAGCGGAAGCGCCAGGATCAGTACCGCTTTCCAGCTGATCGGCGCTTCTTCGGGGCTGTCAGGGCTCAATGGAAGCGCCAGGATCAGCGCCAGGCTCCAGCTGGAGCTCGGCACTGATCCTGGTGCTTCTGCTGAGCCCAGAAGAAGCGCCGATCAGAAGGAATGTTGCAGCATCTCCAGGGTCTTGTGATTTACATTCAGATGCTTGGCAACTGATTCATATTTATGACGGTCACAGTGTCCCAGGGTCTTGGGAAGTGACCAAAACCTGCTGCAACCACCCAGCAGATGGGGGGGAATAAAAACCAAACACCCCCCATCCCACCCCTGCTGCCAATCCTCAACAGAAATACTCAAACAATAAAACCTCGGACAGGAAGAAGAGCGCCACCGGGTGGGCAGGCAGGTGTCTTACTCGGCTGTGGCTTGGGGGGCACTTTTTCAGTGCCGTTGTAACTTCGAACAGTCAGTAAGCAAACTGTTGTAAGTCGAGGACTACCTGTACTTTATCACTTTTTTCCTTTTTTGTGGGGGGTCATCAAGTTTTTGACACCTTGCTAGGTGACTAGTGGTACTCGGATGTTGCCATATCATAAAAGTGGTACAATGAGTGAAAAGGTTGAAAAGCCCTGATATAGAACATCTCTGAATTAGACTTTGATATCTCTCTTCAGAGCAAATATGCTGCAAAAATTCCTCTATTGGAGATCTTGAGAATCTGTAGCTCTTGGGATTCCGGAGTTTAAATCTGGTTCTTGTCAGCATCTCCTATCATGCATTATTCAATTCCAAATTGTTACGTGAGAGAAAAGGCTGGACATAGTTTGTGTTAAGTAGGTTGTTTTTTTAAAAAAACCTTCTCCCACCCCCACCCCCAGGATTTGTGTGCATTTTGTAGCACACAGTGACAAATGCTGAGTCGCACTGATTGCCTTGATGAATGCTTATTGATTCAATCCCCGAGTCCGTTCCAGTGGATTGCATTCTATGGCTTTCTCTGAAATCATGACAGCTTTTATCTTACATCGCTAGCTGCTATTGGTCACAAGAGAAATCAATGGGCTGGCTCAACGTAAGGCCACTTAATATATTTACATTTAACAAAAAGAGCTCATTAATGAAAGAAGTTGTCAGAGTTATGGGAAAGTGCAGGGTTTGAGTGCTGTTTCAGATTTTTGACAGGGTTTTAACAGGCATGGCCAAGCCATTTGTCTCACAGTGCAATTAGCCTCTTGTCTGCTTACTCTACAATCCTATAACTCTTTGCTTAGGTGCAGCACAAACTGCTCTGAATTTCTCTGGGCTGAAGCGTTAGTGTCAACAAATATATTAATCTTATTCAATCAAACACTAAAAGCTAAAGTGCTTCAAAATCCACGTTAGGACAAGGTTTTCATAAACCCAGTTAAATCATATCTACAACCAAGAGTTCTTTACGCCATTTTTACGCCAACCATTTTTTTAAGGAACAGGCAGTTATACCTTTAAATTGTTTGGCTAAGAACAAGACTCATTTCCAATTTGAAAAATACTTGTCAATGGGATTGACACAATTCTCAAGAAGGGCCTATTGTAGAGCTAGATTAGAGTTGTGATTCCATGGCTAAATATGACCAAATATCATCAGCCACAGCACGAGATGATGTGTATATATGGTGCCTCTGTTATTGAAAATATTGCTCATGTTTTGTTTGATTGTTAATTGTATGCCCTTTTCAGGCTTAGATAGGTTAAAATCCCTGCTTCAAAGAACAGCCCACTGGGATCTGAATCACAGATTGTCCTATTTCCTCCTGGGCTCTAATGTATACATTGTGAGAACTGCTAAGTTTATAGTTGAGGCAGTTCAAGTAAGAACTTGTTATATCAAACAGATTGAGGTAACATGTAAAGGTGATATATTTATCTGCATGTCTACCCTTTGCATTTACCACAGGTGTATTTTTAATGTATTTTCTTTTATCTATTTTACCTGCAAATTAGAGAGCAACAAAGATGATTAGGGGACTGGAGGCTAAAACATATAAGGAACTGCTGCTGGAATTGGGTATGTCTAGTTTAATGAAGAGAAGGATGAGGGGGGACATGATAGCAGTGTTCCAATATCTCAGGGGCTGCCATCACAAAGAAGAGGGAGTCAAGCTATTCTCCAAAGCACCTGAAGGCAGGACAAGAAGCAACGGGTGGAAACTAATCAAGGAGAGAAGCAACTTAGAACTAAGGAGAAACTTCCTGACAGTTAGAACAATTAGCCCAAGCCTTTACAGAGCAAGGACTATAACAGCCACTATGCTAGGTATGAGATTAGCAGAGTGCATCTATGAAACCTACGAGCAGTCAGAAGACATGATGAAAACTTCTTAATCTCACAAGACATTCACAGAATCAGCCATAGTTTCAACTGGAAAGCTGTGAGCATCCTAGACTAAGCTCAATCCAAAAATACTTGGGGATTCCTAAAAGCTTGGCATTCAGACAAATCAGCCATGAATAGACCCATAGAGATAAACCACATTTACAAACCATTCGAAAGAGACAATTAAAAAAAAAAGCTAAGAAGGAAACAACAAAACAGAATACATTTTTTCCAGCAACCAATAGCCAGATAAGCAAGGATTAATATCAGACCAGCAAGCAAGCAGAAAATAATGCCCAAATCAAGGAACTACGGAGGAGAAAACCACACCCCACCAATACTGTCAGAGCAAGCTGCTGCATATAAAGAGAGAGTAAATGCACACTCACTAGCCTTGATGATGCTAGCTGATTGGGTAATGAAACATCCGCAAGCAAACAACCAAGCTCAGAGAGCGCCAAGGATTTCATAGTTCAAGCCTGAGCTACATACACTACATTGTCTTTTATTGAAGTTCTTTTCAAGACTATATCTTGCACCAGTTAAAGTGATTTGATATCAAATAATGGTGGGGTTTTAGAAGAGGTTTAGAAGAAGGAAAAATAGTCAAAACATTTGCCATAAATCATTCTGCTTAATGCTTAATTTCTAAAATAAAAATTAATGAAGGTCACGTCTGCAGGACGTTGTGCTCCCTAGCCTTAGAGATTCATCTACTATTATTGACATTTCAGGAGTATGTTGTAACTGCTTAGTGATGAAAGGTATTAATATTGCCATTCCACATGCCTTCACATTAAAAGCAAGTCATAGACTAGACTCTAAATCAAACAGAAGCTGGCTAGGGATCAATCTCTTAATACCTTCTTTAATTCTGATATCACCTGATCAGTATTTAGTACAAGTGGTGCTGGTAATAAGGGGAAGAAATTCATTTCAGATAGGTATAAACATTTAGATTTTGTTCAGAGTTGCTTGACTTAAGCAGGTCTGTGAGGAAAAAAAATATTTTTGTTGCCATTTATATACTACTAAAACCCTCTTGTTTGTTTGTAAACATCAATTAAGCAATGCAGTACACTATAGGGCAACAATCTCAAGTGGGCTAAAGTATAAGTCCAGAATTTGGGACCCGTTACTCCTGTGGGATTGAAATTTAACAAAATTGTGGCCCCTTCTGCATTGCCATGCAGCCACGGTCAACTGCAGTTATGCGATCATCATTTCTGACTACACTTCCCAGAAATCCATAGGTTGGATGGCGTAAGGGAAGATAGGAGAGTCCCTCCCCCCCTTGCCCCTGTGCCCAATTGGCTGGTGGTAAGGCCCAACAAGTGAGCAGAGATTGGTTGCTTTGAAACCAAGACCAACATTTGAAATATCTTAACAGTGGTGAGTGGCGAGAGAAGGACAGGGGAGTGATGCCTGCTCGGTGAGGTAGGGCTGGCTGGAGGGGTGACAGCAGACATTGGGCGAGCTCTCTTTCTCCTTGGAGGATGAGGGTTCCTGGGGATACACCAGAATGGAAAGCAGGGGTGCAATTTTCCTCATGGTTCTCAATTCCTTCTCTGCCTAGGAAAGTGGCAGGCTGTTCTATGGGTTGGAGGAGGAGGAGGAGGAGGAGGAGGAGGAGGAGGAGGAGACTTCTCAGGTGATGTCCTGAGAATTGTGAACAGAGGAGAAAACATGCCAGCCTCTTTTATAAATGCAAAGAAGGATGACCCATGGGATGTCTAGTTATTGTTAAAATTTCAGAAATACTTGCTTATTTACTGCAGATTATCAGAACAATTATAAATAAAGTTCAATCAATCTTTTTCTCACTCCTGACCAAAGATAATTGGTCATGTGACAGCCAATGCTGATTATTCATACTGCTACCTTTCATGGGGACTTTAATGTAGGCAATGTAGGGAGGTGATTGCACAACAAATGGCTTCCAATGGCTTTTAAAAATCACATTAGATGTGAACTCATAGTGGCATAAAAGCATTTTCAAGGACTTTTCTTATGCCTGACTATGACAACACTGCAGAGCCCTGAAGAGATCAAAGCAATCATCACAGCCAGTCAAGGATTCCTATTCAGAATGCTTCATTAATGCAAGATGTTCAATGACAAAACAATTAAATATTTCCAAGGTTGTTTTTAATAGCTTATACAACCATGAAACTGGTGGGTATTATCCCCAGTATTCATGACAGTCTGTTTTATTAACATTTTGCAATTCTTCCCCAGGGCTATGACAATATAAATTTTGGAAAGGCAATTGATTTATTATCTGGCTAAAATAAGAATGCTGCAAAGGACATTGGACCAGAAGCTATTTTAGCAACTTGAAATTACCATATAATTTTCCATCTTCATCACACACAAAAAAAACCCCCATAACCCTCTTTCCTGAAGAGACTTTCTTATAACAAAGGGAATTAATTCAAGTTTTGCCATATCGAAACCCAGCTTGAAGACTCAATTGGCCATAATCTTGTTAAAGTCATTTACAGGACTGAAGGTGAAAAAAGGGGCAAAATGTAGCAGTGTCTCTTAGGTGTGTGGTTTTAGGTGGCAACCATATTATGCTCCAGATATTGTTGACTTGTATTTTCTAATATCCCTCACTCACTATTGGCTAAGGCAGAGTTGCTGGATGTATCTTTGACCATGGACAGCAGACCATAGTTTCTCCTCTTTCAGCTTCATGTGAAATGGATCAAAGCAGAGGGGGGGTATTAAGCTAACAGAAATCGCATTTGCGTTTCCAAAGTCAGGCAGTCATTTTGATATAACGGTAAAAAAAGAATTCCAATGTAAAAACTTTCTGTGGGAACTGAGGGAAGAAACTAAAAGTGAGCATTTCTTTGCATGTATGAAAATGACTAAAACTGGAATAAATTTCCATAGGAGATTTCAAAGTGAAACTGTTTAAGTACAATTATAATTATGTTTGATTATAATCGATTCAAACTTAATAATGAAGGCAGATATTATTGCATCACACATATTGTATTAGTACCAGAAAGTTAGTGGCAAAGCAAAAGTTCAGTTGTCAAGAATGGGACATTATCTTCTGACTGTGTATATTTTAAGCTTTATAGAGGAGGGCTATAGATTTGTCATGATGCTTTGAATTCATGAGCCCTATAGTTTAGTCATTCCTGCTATGTATATGCACAAGTTTAATGAAGATTATGTTGCAATAAATCCAGTTTTTAAGATCACACATTATTTGCTGCTTTTACTGTAAAACCAAGAGGGCTACTCCTTGAAAAAATATGCAACTGGTCTTTTCTCCAAAGGAAAAAATGCAATTGATCTAGTCTCCAAAGCACCTGAAGGCAGGACAAGAAGCAACGGATGGAAACTAACCAAGGAGAGAATCAATCTAGAACTAAGGAGAAATCTCCTGGCAATCAGAACAATTAATCAGTGGAACAACTTGTCTCCAGAAGTTATGGGTACTCCAATACTGAAGGTTTTAAAGAAGAGACTAACAACCATTTGTCTGAAACGGTATAGAGTTTCCTGCTTGAGCAGGAAGACCTCCAAGGTCCCTTCCAACTCAGTTATACTAGTGGATTTTAGTAATGACTAGTGAATTTCGCATAAACATCATTGCAATCTTTATTCTGCTCATGCTGCATTTATTTATTTATTGAATTTATATGAAAAATATCTTTTCAACATTGTGCAAAAATTGGCAGATATGGATATTTAGCTTTTTTTTCAATGTCTATTGAAGTCCCACTTCTTTTATGATTATTGATCATAAAATCATGATCGTGAACATTTTTTCAGCAGGTTGGCCTTCTATAATTACATATCTTTTAACCAGGTATGTCAATATTATTGTTTGCTTTCATGGATTTTTGCTGATGTAGTTGATAGAAACTGGTTTGGCTGAACGTGTGAGAAGTAGAGAAAGCAGTCAGAAAGCTGAATCAAAAAGAATTTGATCCTGTGAAGTAACATAAAAGCTAGAGTTGTACACTAAAAACTTGAAAACTCTACTTTCTCTACCCCTAGCTTCCACAAGTTTATATTAGAAGGTTAAGAAAATTCTCAGTACTACAGCTTGACCTAGGTTGTAGGCAGACACCCATCTGAGCAGTCTAGCTGAAAGGTCTGGAGAAAGCCATCAAAGAAGCAATCTTGCTGAAATTAAGAAAAGTAAAGAAAAGAATAAAATGAGATAGCAGGTAGGCCTGATCTGTTGTTCAGTGTTAAGTGTTAAGTCACTTCAAAGAACAATGTACCTACTAAGGTGTAGCATGCTTGAGTGAGTAGTTGGAAATATTATTTCTTGCTGTCTGATGAGCACTGGAGTGGCTGGCTGTCCAGCAGATGCATTAGAGTTACTACTGAAGCATGCCTTATACAACATGAAGTCAATAGCAGTAGAGTCATTTACACTGGGAATACAAAATTGAGCTTGGAACTATTGACAAGCAAAGTTTGAACTTTAGGATTCAAAGCATACTGTCACCAAAATCTGCAATTAAGGCCCTAGGTGGCATTAAGCAGTGAAACAAAGTAATTTCATAAAGTCTAAAATGGCATTTCATTTAGGTAACTTTGTTTTTTTTTTAAAAAGAGCTTTATGAATCAACAGCTGTTAAGCTGCAAAATATGGAGAAAAGCACCTTTATTCTGTTTTATAAAAATGCAGAAAGATCTGTATTAAAAACATTTGTGTCTATATCCCTTGGGAAACTACTTCCAATATTGGGATTCAGTTCTCATACAGTAATTCCAAGCCAGCATCACCAGTGAAACTATGGAAGTGGAAGCCCAATTTATAGTAGCAGCATAACCTGTGTTTTATTGATTGTTGTGAAAACAGTTCATATTCATTGAGTAACAGAGACAGTAAATATATTTTGCTATTTTAAAATAGCAAAATAGCCTGGAATTCATTTTAAAATATTGGCTGCTCAAGTAGCTACTACCGCAGAGCGATAACTAGGCAATGCTTAAAAGTTTCTTAAATGAAAAATTAGTGGGATTAACAGCTCGATGGTTATATTAATAACTCTCTAGACAACAACTATCAACTTCACATGTGCAAAGCTGATGATAACATTACTTTAAGGAACATATAGGAAGGTAAGAATCCAACTTACTGTCCAAGGCACTTCTACCTACCAAATGATGTGTAAATTGGCAAAAATATGCCACTATTTCACTTAACTCCTATCGTTTCTACCATTCCTACCTTCAGCAAATGAATCATGATTTTCATGACTCCTTTTTTTCTGCAGGGGACTCACAAAACTCTCCACAGGCAGCCCTGATCTTTCTTTCTGTTTCATCCTACATGTTGAGCCTGATCAGAAAGACCTTTAATTTTTAATGGGTATCAGTTATGGAGTTCCTTGCCTAACCCATGTTTTTGGCAATGAGCCTTGAAACAGTATTCGGCGTGGAAGTACTCTCTTTGTCACCCCAGGGTTAAAATTCTTTCCCATCGTCAGTAGTAAAATCTTTCACCTTGCATCCCTCACGTTCATAAGGAACGGCTTCTGATGACCTCAGTGAAGCCTTTTTCTCTGTTGCTGTGCACACTTCAAAAATGATTTGGACAAAATGTTTTCAACCTTGTGTAACCACAGCTCCTTCCTATTATTTATTAAAGGATCTACATTTTTAGCTCATTCATTGATTCATTCATTGATTCATTCATTCATTTTATATAGCCAGCCATCTCAAATACAGGTCCTCCTCGACTTACACCTAAAATTGAGCCCAAAATTTCTGCTGTTAAGTGAGACAGCTGTTAAGTGAGTTTTGCCCCCATTTTATGCTCTCTCTTGCCACTGTTGTTAAGTGAATCACTGCAGTTGTTAAGTTAGTAACCCGGTTGTTAAGTGAATCTGGCTTCCCCATTGACTGTTCAGAAGGTTGCCAAAGATTATCACAGGACCCTGGGACACTGCAACCGTCATAAATATGAACCAGTTGCCAAGGACCAGAATTTTGACCAGGTGACCTGCAGATCAGGAGATGCTGCAATGGTCGTAAGTGTGAAAAACAGCTATAAGTCACTTTTTTCAGTGCCATTGTAACTTTGAACAGTCACTAAACTAATGGTTGTAAATCAAGGACTACTTTTGTACATGGGCAGCTTACAATAATCTTTAAAAAAATCATTAAAAAAACAACCATTAACACAACAAGGAAAAAGCCTCCATCATACACTTTGGGGCCAAGATTGGGCACATCAGGTTTCTTCGTGATCCTGAAAAATGTCTTTAAAAGTTACATTAAAAGCACCAAGCCAATTAAACATGTACAGCATTACACTGCATAGAGTACTGTTTGACAGTGGTAGCTCCAACGATGCATTCAAAAATAAATCCTATTTAAATCAGTGGGATTTTATTATTAAGCATTTAGTAATTAAATACTTTGGTAATTAATTTAGTATTAAGTGCAAAAGGCACCATAGGCAGAGAAGCATGTACAATTGATAGACCATTAACTACCAATTTTATCATTCTACCATGATAAGCCTAAAGCACAATGGGATACGACATCCATTTATAATTTGAATAGTAATCAGTGGAGCTGAATCCCAATTAAGTGGGCATCAGGTTGCAAACTCAGCACTACTTTTTTTTAATTAATTAATTAATTTTACAGGGCTTAGAGGCTGCTCCAGTCACCTCTGAGCAGTGTACAATTCTACCTCTGTAACTTGGATTCTGAGAAAATAAACTACAATATTAAAAAAAACCTCATAACACTACAATATTAGACTGCGACATTTCCTCTTGCTCTCGTTTCTAGTGCATTGGTGATCGACATCACCTAACCATTACATCACCACATCTACCCTAACAACTTTTGTTTCATCCATCGATTGCCTTTTCAAAACATTTATACCATGGAGCATTGCATCATGTCATGGTAGTTATTTCCATTTAGTTTCATTATTATGTAATGGCAATATGATTATCATTTCTCTACTTACGAGCATTTTTATTTTATTTTGGAGCCATGGTGGTGCAGTGGTTAGAATGCAGCCCTGCAGGCTAACTCACTGCTCACTGCCAGGAGCTCGATCCTGACCAGCTCAAGGTTGACTCAGCCTTCCATCCTTCCGAGGTCAGTAAAATGAGGAGCCAGATTGTTGGGGGGCAATATGATGACTCTGTAAATTGCTTAGACAGGGCTGTAAAGCACCGTGAAGCGGTATATAAGTCTAAGTGCTATTGCTATTTATCTCAGGTATCATCTGAAATGGCTCTTAAAGCATAGAGTTTAGACATCACAAACATCTCCTTGGTATATGTGAGGAGATGCAATTGCAAGAGAGCCAGTTGGACTGGTGGTTAAGGCAACCGGCTAGCAACTAGGAGACCATGAGTTCTAGTCCCGCCTTAGCCATGACAGCTAGCTGGGGGATTTGGGGCCAATCACTCTCTCTCAGCACAACCTACTACACAGGGTTGCTGTTGTGGGGAGAATAGGAGGAGGGAGGAAGGTGTGTTGGCTATGTGTGCTGCCTTGAGTTATTTGTAGACTGGGATATAAATAAAAAAATACACAATAAATGTTCAAATAAATAAATAATCAATGTTCTCATAAGCCTGTCATCTAGATCTCTGTTTAAATCTGTCCCTGGCTCGTTGGGGAACTTTTTGGTCTAGAGAGAAAAGTTAGAGTAAGAGTTTGTTCTTACAGGTGATTAGGCAGCTGCAGGGTGAAGGAGGCTGCTAATTATCACAACGGCAGAGACAATCCCTCTTGGGGGCTTCACCTCTCTGATCTCCAGCGGGAGGCTGCGAAATTCTTCCCAGTCTGTCCCCTGCAGAAACGACAGAGTCTTTGGTCTCAACTAACAGAGCTAGAGGGGAGTTGCAAAGACATGCAAGCTGTTCTCCAGAGAGTTCCTCTCTTTGATCAACTCTTTGAAATTAATGTGCGTTGTTGTTTCCAAAAGATGTTTGATGGGCTGCAAGGTCGGTAACCCAACCCCCCCCTTCTATTCCCCCTTAGTATTAGTCCCCCTCCTAAATTTCAGTTTTGCTAAATTTCAGTTTTCATTCATCCCAAATTTCCCACTATTCAGTTTAAGAGCCAGTTCGATCTAGTGATTAAAGGCAACAGGCTAGAGAGCAGGAGACTATTAGGCATGAAAGCCGGACGAAACAATATTTTGAGTCTATCTATCCATCTTATCTATCTATCTATCTATCTATCTATCTATCTATCTATCTATCTATCTATCTATCTATCTATCTATCTATCTATCTATCTATCTACCTACCTACCTACCTACCTACCTACCTACCTACCTGATCCCTCCCGACAAGGTTATTATTGTGGGGAAAAAGAGAAGGAAGGAGTATTGTATATATTCACTATCTTCAGTTACTTGTATAAAGGAATAAAGGCGAGATAAAAAAAAAAATCTAATAAGCGGGGGATCCCGAGGGAAAGAAAGAGGCGTCCCCTTACCTTCCCCGTTTTGGACAGGATTTCAGGCTCTGCTCCCTGCTCCTCTCCCCATAAGCCTCCTGGTTGGGATACCCATCCTTTCTTCGCCTTCTCCTCGGATTTCTTTGCTAAGTCGTTCCAGGCTAAGCAAGAAGGGGAAGAGTCAAGGCAAGAACGACCACCGCCACGCCACGCCACGCCACGCCACGGCCAGGTGGGACGGGACGGGGCGGGGCGGGGCGGGGCGGGAGCAGGTGAGGTAAGGGCAAACGCCTCTGGCGGGTGGGGGCTTCATTTTCGCCAATAGTCATGTGCGGCGGCCGCGCGCGGAGAAAAGGGAGGAAAAAGAGGAGGAGGCAGCACTGAGCTTGCGCAGTCAGGGGTGGGCCGTTCTGCTTGTTGCTGCTGCTACTGCTGCTGCTGCTGCACCGACCGAGCGCTGCCGGTGCCGCTGCAGTTGGTGACTCGCTTCTCAGCACCTTGGAGAGCTGCTCGCGCGCTGCGGCTTGATTCCTTTTTTGCAAGGAATCGCCGTAAGGAGGAAAGGAGCCAGAGGGAAGGATAAGGCGCGCCCGAGCCCCTTCGGTCTCCCGTATCCCCACAGAGAGAGAGAGAGAAAGAGAGAGAGAGAGAGTGAGTGAGTGAGAAAGAGGGAAAGAGAGAGCTGGAGGGACCGAACCGGCCTCCCTGGGCGAGGAGTAAGCTGGCAGGCGGCAGCCTTTGAGCTCGCTCTCCTGCTCTCCCTAGCAGCGGAGCCCGCCTGGGGAGGCAAGAGTTAAAGCCATCAACCCACGTAAGCTCGGGAAGACGGCGGCGGTGCGTTCTCCGCCGTCCGCTGCCTCCGCCGCTCTTCGCGAAGGCTCCTTTTCCCCCACCCACCCCGATCGGCTGGCGATCCTCCCGCTCCTTGAGCTGCGATTGCGAAAGCAGGCAGGAGGAGCCCGGCAGGCGTTGAAGGAAGGGCGCCAGAGCCATCCGTCCAAGGCTTTGTGCCGCTGCCAGTCGTGCCGTTCGCCCCGCCGAGTGCGGGCCACCTAGTCTGCGGCCAACATGCTGGACCCGTCGTCCAGTGAAGAAGAATCCGATGAGATCGTGGAAGAGGAGAGCAGTAAGGAAGTGCTGGCCCCAGCAGCCTCGGGGGCTCGGCTCTCTCCCAGCCGGACCAGTGAGAGCTCTGGGGGCGGCGGTGGCGGGAGCAGCGGCGGGCTGCAGCCCAGCAGCCGGAGCGGGAGCAGCGTCCGGCCTTCCAGCCCGAGCCCCTCCGTGGTGAGCGAGAAGGAGAAGGAAGAACTGGAAAGGCTGCAGAAGGAGGAAGAGGAGAGGAAGAAGAAGCTGCAGCTTTACGTCTTCGTCATGAGGTGCATCGCCTACCCCTTCAATGCCAAGCAGCCCACCGATATGGCCCGGAGGCAACAAAAGGTAAAGTCTTGCTAAAGAGAACAATAGAGGTAGGCAGGTCGGCGAGGAAGCCGGACCTGCCCAGAGAAATATCTGGGGAGGGTCCGAGGCACCTGGGTATGGAGAAACACTACCTGGCACATGTCAGAATCCAGAGTCAGGACGAGGAGTGGGTTGATCTTGCTGCCAAAAGTTTCCCCAGATGGCTGTGTCCAGGGCCATTTCCTTTGCAAGTTTTCCTGCGGGTTGAGGGGCAGTGCTGGAGGGGGCTTGGCAACCAGAGAGTTTATGCAGAGCTGTGAGATCATCTTTCTTTACAAGATTCTCTGGAGGAAGGCTGTTAGCAGTCCCCAAACCTCAAGGGGAAAAGCAACTTGTATTTGTTGAGTGTGTGTGAGACAGGAGGGAAGGAGAGAGAGAGAGAGAGAGAGAGAGACAGAGAGAGAGAGAGAGAGAGAGAGAGAGAGAGAGAGACAGAGAGAGAGAGAGAGAGAGAGAGAGAGATTGCAGTTGGTATGGAACAGTAAATGGTGCCTCTCCAAGTTAAAAATGCACCCGGCACCTCTGTGAGATCTCTCTCCTTGGGTGTTAAAAACACCTCATACATTTGCTGGGACTCCAAGTCTGTCCCCTAGGTAGTAGCTGTTCTCTTGTAAAAATCAAGGTCTGAAAGCAGCTCTCCTGGTTCAGGTCCATTGGCCTGTCCACGGAGATGGAACCTGAGCAGAGGCTGGGTGGCGTCTGCAGCAGGAGAATGCAGCAGGAGCCGAGGAAGCTGGAAGGACATCAGGGGGACACACAAGGCCTCGCTTCCATGGAGTAGTAGGTAGTACTTCTGGGAGAGGCGGAGAGTAAGCAGGAACCCCGAGAGTTGGGGAGGAGTGTAAAACAAATCCTCAGCAGGACAAAGAAGTCCAAGCTTTTACTGCATCAGCAGCAATCATGTCAACGAGAGGTCAGATGACCTATTGCCTTTCTTGGCTGCTTTTCTCCTTGTGGCCTTACATAACTGCAGCTAATGCTAAGAGGGAGCTGGCATTTTGCTCTAATCTCCATATGCCAAAGGAGAGGAAAAGAAGTGAGTTAGAGAGAGAGAGAGAGAGAGAGAGAGAGAGAGAGAGAGAGAGAGAGAGAGAGAGAGAGATGTATGTCTTGAGCTTTGAGACTTGTCCTTTGTCCTCTGCCTTGCCCAAGAGTTCCCCATTTTTCTAAGGGTCTTCCTGGGAGAAGTGGCCAATCCATTGCTCTCCTGGAGATCTTCACAAAGGTTATGCTGATACACTCAGCTGCTGTGCTCATGCCATGGAGAGGACCAATTATTTCAGGAATATTTTTGTGTCCTTGCTGAAGATGCTCTGGCCATAACACTTCTTGCTGCAGTGTTTGATGTCTAACAATAGGTGAGCATGTTTCACATTAGTTCACTTCACTTCTTCTCGTCCCCTCCCTTTGAAAGCAGTCAGCACAGATGGGTCCTGCAAAATTCTATGACCAGAGACAGCGATGTCTGCAGAGTTAAGTCTTGTGATCTTGACGGCTCATAGTAGTAAACATACAGTACAAATACATTAGTTTAAAGAACAGCGAAGAGGCTGTAAAAACTAGAATAATCAAAAAAGGGGAATGTAAAGGTATTTAATGCTTCATTTGCTATCCATTCCTTCTGGGGGAAACATGTTTAAAATATCTGCATTTTATTCTATATTCAGTAGGACGTGTATTTTCTAGTGAACAGTTGGTATATTGAAAGTAAAAAGTGATTTCATATTAGCTTTTTGTTTGGTATGTCCTGGAAACAAAGCAGAGACCAATGGTGGAGAGGGGTTTTTTTTTCAGTTGAAATCAGACTTAAATAAAGAAAAAAAATAAGTGAGGTTTTCCCCAAGGTCAGCCAATGAATTTGTGGCATGTTTTTATCCTAGGATGTCTTATTGCCGAACTCAAAGTAACATTCCAATTCGTATCATGCTTATGGCCAATAAGTCTCACTGAGTGAAATGGGATTTTTGTTGGGAGGAAGTACGCATAAGATTATGACTTTTAGAAAGTCTGGAATATGAGGGAAACTTTCCACTGATATATTGCAAAGCCATATTTCAGAGTTTAGTGTTGCATTATGTAATTAGACCAAGGTATGAACTCTTCACATTAAGATGTTGGGATGATGATTGCTTACATTCCTTCAAATTTCTATGCACAATAAATGATAGAACATTATATTTAAGAAATGTAGCATATTCTTCTGTTTTCTGTCACAATCTTTGCCTTGTAAACAGCCCAAGACATGCAAACATTTGATTTATATTCTGGTATCATCATAAGTGTTTACAGGGCAGAAAGCTGAGTAATCCTACTGTTGGCCTGCAAAGTATGTTTGTGCTCATGTGTATTTCTGAATGAATAGCAGCTTCCTGTTAGGGCATACAGAAATGTTCTTCTTCCAATCATAATACTAACATGACTGATGGGATACACTGACAGGAAACTACTAAAAAAACAATGTCTTAAAATGGAGAAGACTAATTAAGAATTAAAGAGAGAGGCACTCAGGTGGAGTCTGACACAGGCAAAGTCACTAGTTTTGTGAAATGGGTGACTGTATAAGACGGACTGATTTAATTTGGCAACCAATGAAAAGGACACTTGTCAGTTTTACAGGAATGTTTGAGGAAATGAATTGGGTCCAGGAGAATCAGGAAGTTCTTTAGTCAACTATGGAACTTACATATCAATCATTAATTCAATCCAATTCACAGGGTGATAAGATGAAAAAAATGGCGACTCACAAGAGCACTACCTTGAGCATCCTGAGGAAAGCAGCATATATTAACATGACAAAAATACAATAATCAGTCACAGATTAATTTGGGTGAATGTTTTTGCCAAAGAAACCCGGGAAAACTAGTTATGGCTGCCTCTTCCCTTATTCCTATTTTCCAGTCAAACAAATTTCTGATGCATTTGGGGTTTCTTTGTAATTATTGTCATACCAAATACAAAAAGATCACATTTAGATTAAATTACTCTTTGAAAGTCCAATTCTGAGGAATGTATATTAGTTTTATTTCTGCCAATGACCTTTATATACCAAAATGACTCTAGGACATATTGACGAGGATGACATTCATTCAGCTCTGTCACGCCACAAAGCTATTATTAGTCCATTCAAGCATGAGGAAGTGGAAAAGCATATCAGGTCAACACAGTTTGAAGATTTTGATGTGGACAGAAAGTCAAATTCCTACATATGTTTCTTAGCTGTGTGTCAAGACTGATAATAACACCGATTAGATTTCTATATCCTTGCCTTGGAACTCCAGCATTATACAGTAATACGTGATGGCAAAGTTATATTTTACCCATTTGTATGTTCTTCATCTTGGGCAGGGAAAAATTAAAGGTGGAACATTCATTAGGTTTTGCAAAAATAATGTGGTGATGAACAAAATGGATCAGAAAATTTGGCCTCCATATTTTAGAAGACTTTGATTCAAAGTTCTGATAAGCCACGATCACTGACTGGTCTTGACTTGCAATCTGTAAAGTCAAATGTTACCTGTTATGCTGGGCTGTTCTAAAAAGGAGGAAGGGAAAATGCTGTATTCACTATGTACATTGTAACTGAACAATAGTCATGTCCAACAAAAGTCAATCAAGTTATGATGAAATGAGAACTAGCCTTGTCAGAAGCAAAGAGCCCAGAAAAAAGAGATTGGGGCAGGGTGGAGGAAGCAATGTTGAATGTACTGTATGTATCCTTGTACTGAATCAAAACAACAATAATACAATTATTATCCCAAAGTCCTGTCTAATCTAGCTAATAGGGGGTTTTCAAATATTTTTCCCTTCAGATCCAGCACTGGGATTCTTTTAACTAGAAAAATGAGAGATTGACTTTAGAACATTGCATGCATGATGCATATGTACATGACTTATTTATAAAAACATGGATAAGGGTTGCACTTTGAATTTGATTCCAAAATTCCTTTGGAGTGCAAAAGAGCAAAAATAGAGCAATCTATCTGTACTCCTTTAAAATACCCACATTTTTCCTTGGGATCAAATGACAGAAGTCAGCCAGCCAACTGTGGGAAAAGATACAGCTGTTTTAATAAGTTGCAGGCAGATACTATGTTCATGCATTTACGAGGCTATTTTTAAATCCAAAGCAATAGCACAGCTCTAAAAGAGATGCTAATGTGTTAATTTCTGTTTTAAGACAGATGATCTTCCTTACTGACAAATTAAAAAGCGAAATAAGTTTACTTTGTGTTTTTCCTATGGTGTTCCCCGTGTTACATTTCTTTTATACCAATCAATCGAAGTTTGGACAAGCTGAATGGCATTTTTTAGATATTTTAATAGGGATTGTGATGAGAGCTCATGTGTTGTTTCAAACAGATTGATTTTAGAAATATATTTGCTACAGTAAAATGACTCATTTGTTCCAGATCCACTTGGAACTGTTGACAGAGATTTTAGTATTCTGAGAATACTAAATCTTGGCTCTGTTTTATTCAGGGTTTTTTTTTCTCCTACACATTGCTTTCTTCTCTTCCCCACCCAAATTAAACAGTTTTTCCCAAGGAAGGCAGCTTTTGACACATGAGCACACAATTGCTAAGCAGCAGTTACACTGTTGTGCTTATTGATTAGGGACATGCCACTGAATAGTACAATTTAAGTTCTTGTCTCCTTGAGGCAGACAAGGATTACAGTCCTTTGAATCAGTTGCAGGCTTCTTAATTTATCATGCATTTACTAAATTCATGTTCTAACTATCCCAATAAGTAGCACTCTGTATTGCTCACAGCCAAACAGTGCTGATAAAAATACATGTTAATGAAATACAGGAGAAAATAAATTTAAAGAAGACATTCACACCTATTTAAAAGCTGTTTGCTTTTTTTAAAAAAAACACATTTTAAAAGCCAATAGCTTGTTGGAATAAAGCAGTTTCTTCCTTCAGGCAAAAGAAAAACAAAAAGAAAGGGAAGGAAATTGCAGGATTAGAGAGTAACCACCAAGAAGGTCCTTTCTTGTGTTCCTGCCAAATGTGACTCAACAGATGGTAGAATCAAAAGAAAGGTTTAAATCAGGGGTCTTCAAACTTGGCCCTTTTATGTCTTGTGGACTTCAACTCCCAGAATTCCTCAGCCAGGCACGCTGGTTGAGGAATTCTGGGAGTTGAAGTCCACAAGTCATAAAAGGGCCAAGTTTGAAGACCCCCGGTTTAAATTCTTGGGAGGTTAGCCCTGAGCAGATATCTGCCTTCAAAAGAACCACATGATGCTCTAAGTCAGTGTTTCTCAACCATGACAATTTTAAGGCATGTGGACTTCAACTCCCAGAATTCCACAGCCAGCCGCTGGCTGTGGAATTCTGGGAGTTGAAGTCCACATGCCTAAAAATTGTCAAGGTTGAGAAATACTGCTCTAAGTTGTGCAACTTAGTCATAAACATGAATTGCACCTCCAAAGGACTGTGGGCAGGTGAAGGGATGATGAGATAGATTGAAATGATGATAATAAGCGAAGCATTTGTTTCATGTTATGAATCATTGTTCCTGATGTATTAACTGAAGTAGTCTTCCATCAAAAAAAAAAAATACTGAATAAAGGTACACTCTCTCTAATTCCCCAGAGTGAAACACTACATAGTTTGTTTGAGAAGCAAGGCAACCAAGTGGAGAAAACAAGTTTCATATCAATTTAACCAGGTGTTTTTCTTCAGATGTCCAGCTTCAGTAGAAGAACTACATTCTCTTTATGAAATTGCTAAGCTTAGCTCTGGCAGGAAATGGCACTTGTAGCTTCCTCTGAATCCCAGGGAACGTCATCATGGAATGTCATCATCACTACCCAAACTGACATTCTGGCTAGATTTTCAGCAGAAAATGGAATTTTCTCAGATTTGACATTGGAAGAGTAGAACGAATTTTTCATGGATAATAAAACTTTCTCATAGTCTGCTTTGAAAAAAAAAAAGTCATACTGAATTATGAGTTTTGTTCTGTAATATTGATTTCTTAAATGTTTTACTTCATCTGCTCAGCAAGTGTTCATAGTTTATTTATTTACTGTATTTCTTTATTACAAATAATAATAATTGTTTTACAAATAATTCAAGGCGGCAAATATTTTCCAATACACCTTCTTCCTCCTCCTCACAACCACAATCCTGTGATGTTAGTTGAACTGAGAGAGAGTGATTGGCTCAAAGTCCACCAGCTGGCTTTCATGGCTAAAATATGAACTTGAATGGACAGTCTCCACCTACAAGGTAGTCCTTGACTTAGAAGCACAATTGAGGCCAAAATCTCTGTTGTTAAGTGAGACATTTGTTAAGTGAGTTTTGTGCCATTTTATGACCTTTCTTGCTACAACTGTTAAGTGAATCACTGCAGCTGATAAGTTAGTAACCCGGTTGTTAAGTGAATCTGGCTTCCCCATTGACTTTTCTTGTCAGAAGGTTGCAAAACTTTGGGACACAGTAACAGTCATAAACATGAACCAGTTGCCAAGCCTCTGAATTTTGGTCACAGGATGATGGGGATGCTGCAAAGGTCGTAACTGTAAAAAACGCTCATATGTCACTAAATGAACTGTTGTAAGTCAAGAGCTACCTGTGCTCACCCCACTGCCTTAACCACTAGACCAAACTGGCTTTGTCATAGAACAACCTTCATTCTCCACCATAGAGGGATACATAAGAGCCATGGTGGTGCGGTGGTTAGAATGCAGTACTGCAGACTACTTCTGCTGACTGCCAGTTCGGCAGTTCAGTTCTTACTGGCTCAAGGTTGACTCAGCCATCCATCCTTCCAAGGTCGGTAAAATGAGGATCCAGATTATTGGGGACAATATGCTGACTCTGTAAACTGCTTAGAGACAGCTGTAAAGCACTGTGAACCAGTATGTAAGTCTAAGTCAGGGGTGTCAAACTTGCAATGTCACGTGATGTGTCGCGACGTATCATGACTTTTTTGCCATTGCCGGCAATGGGGTGGGCGCAGTTTTGCTATGATGCATCCGGCCGGCAGGCCAGCAGTTTGACACCCCTGGTCTAAGTGCTATTGCTATAAGACATTTACAGCATAACCATAAGTAACCCCTGACCTTCCAGGTGTTATTGGAGTACCATTGCCGTGTTCCTTATCCATCGGTCTACATGATGTAGAGTCCCTATCTTCTAATAAAAACTTGTATTAGGAGTGAATAGTCATGTTGCAGATGATACACATATTCCAGGAAAATGACACATATTCTGCAAACAATCCCTCCATATGGAGTGAGTGGGCAAATAAGATGCAATGTAGGTAAATGATGTAAGAAATGTTATGCTTTCTGGGAGTCATATATTTTATGAGCTCTTGGAAACATCAGATTAATCGTTCCTGAAATGTGAAAGCTGAAATAGATGGACCTTAATTTGGTTCTACAAAAGCATTGTTAGGTACCAATGGGCCATATTTATAAAGCCACATACCATTCTCTTTTGTGACCCCTATAAAATTGCTTGCTCTCCCAACTACAAGATGTTAGGTGAACAAAACATAAAATACTAGCAGTGCAATAATGTAATTACGTGCACTTTGAATAAATGCTGACAGCAAATATTAAAGGATTGTGGAAATGTTGGAGATTACCACTTACATCAGCTTTGTAATAATCATAATTTATCCTTTAAAAATAGGAAAAGCTATTTCTTTAATGGACTTGCTTTTGAAAGTATGCAGATTTCTGATTTGCTGAGAATGTTTTTTTTTTTTTACTTGAAGAAGGATAATCCACTCTAAAATATGTAATAGGCAAGATTGGTTATAGATGCGGGAACTTTACCAATGTGCACAATTGTCTTGAGCCTTCAAAGAAAAAACACAGCAGCCAGCAAGGGGATTGTAGGCTGTTGAAATAACCTATCACTAAAGATTTTCATAGGCATCCTAATTGTCATAATCATCAAAGCACTTAAACTCTACACTCATCACTAATGCATTTCTAAAGGGATTTACTTAAATAAAAATATAAATAGACTATAGGAAAAAAATATCAGAGAGCATAGCAAGAGGCAAAATAATGTACCGAAGCACTGACAACTGATAATGGTTTGGTTCCTGGAATTTAGTTTCTTTGTAAATTTAAGGACAGTTTGCAAACTTGCAGTGACTCTTAATAGTTAATGATGTAGGGTTTTTTCTTCTTCTTCAAAATCCAGAATTGGATGTTGAAAGCATAGAGTTAACTGAACTATTTAATTAATTGTGAGACACAGAGGTGCAACATCCTCCTCAAATGGCTCATTCAGCTGCTAGTGATCTGCTTCATTGCAAAATTGGAGGATGAATTTCCTCCAGAATAAAATAATTTCAAGATACCTTGGATATTGCTCTGTCTCTTTCTCTCCTTATCTCCCCTCCACTGTCTGTGTGTTGGGGCTGGTTGGAAAAGGGAGGGAGGGAGGGAGGGAGGGAGGGAGGGAGAGAGAGAGAGAGAGAGAGAGAGAGAGAGAGAGAGAGAGAGAGAGAGAGAGAGAGAGAAAGAGTTTTCTATAATTTATGGCTTGGTTGACTTAAAATCTTTTGCTCTGAAGGCCTCAACTCCCTATTCACAAAGTTGTGTGATCTGAATTGAGAGGCTTCTCTAGGATGTGGACAGTGAATTAACTAAACTTTTTTTGGGAAAGTGGACTGATCAGTACTTTTTTTCTTAAAAAAAAAAAAAAGGTGCCGGAACTCACACACGTCATACAGCCCGCCTTGCCTACCCTACAAGGTTCCATCCAAAAAAGGTGCCGGAACTCCGTTCTGGGCGTTCTATGAGAAAAAAAGCCCTGGGACCAATGGCCTAATAATGATTCACCCTGTTTGATTTCATATTCATAGTTGCTGCTGGGATCTGTTGATCGTGACATATATAGACAGATAATCCTTCTTAGGAGGGATCATTTTCTCATATTTAGAACCTCACCTTATTATCTAAAGATTGTTGCACAGGTGATGGGTCAGCTTTAACCTAATGTTCATTTGTTGTAGTCTGCTAGAGTAGGGATCCATGGATCTGATACCGGGCCTCAGTATGCCAGAAACTGGGCCACACAAACAAGTGAAGCCCCATCTGTGGGATACAAGAAGCACTTGAAACCACACCCCCTCTGGTCCGCAGAAAAACCTCTCTCCATGGAACCAGTCCCTGGGTGTGCAAAAGATTGAGGGCCACCCAGTGGTGGGATTCAGCCAGTTCGTACCACTTCGGCAGAACCGGTAACTAATTTTTTGTTGCCCAGGCCCAGAGAGGACTTCCGGAAGCGGCATCCACACAGAGAACCGGTTGTTCACATATTTGAATCCCACCACTGGGGCCACGGTGCTAGAGCAGTGGTTCTCAACCTTTTTAATGCCGCGACCCCCAACCGGTCATAAGTCGAGGACTAAACCGGTCGTAAGTCGAGGACTAAACCGGTCGTAAGTCGAGGACTACCCAACCAGTCGTAAGTCGAGGACTTTCCCTGCCCGGGAGTGCCGCGCATGCGTGGTTCCGCCCCCTGCGCCGGCCGAGGCGTAGCTGGCAAGCGGCAGAGACGGAGCAGGCCGACCACCAGCTGGCCCAGCTCAAGGGAGGTAAGGCACCCGCCGGAAAAGGGGAAAAAAATGGCGGACAGCCTTGCTTGGCGACCCCCATGAAATGGTCGATCGACCCCAAATGGGGTCGCGACCCATAGGTTGAGAACCGCTGTGCTAGAGAGATTACTTTTCTAGTAATTCATGGCATTCAAAATAGATACTGGTTCCTTGACTCGAAATAACAACTATCTATGCCGAACGTCTTTAATAATGGATCAGGTGTTCATTTTTTTAAAATGAAGGGAACATTTTAAATATATATATTAAATATACACTAATCCTCATTTATTGACAAGACTTGCAATGAAAAACATATTTTGGGATGAATAATTGAACAATGCCACAATTTGAGGGACCACTATCCGCACAGCTCCTCAATGAAATTGAAAAGGACGAGAAAAGTTCATATCTTTGGGGCTGTTATCTCTCTCAGTTTGATATAAAGTAATGTCTTAACAAGTTTTAGAATGCCCTTGGTGTCGTTTCTGTAAAACGGAAGACTTCAAGGAAATCTGAGTTGAGTTTGACATTATTATTCAGAGAGTAAAGCTTCTTCCCTATTTTTTGAAACATAAAAGTTGAATCATCTCCCTCTCCCCTCCCGGATGAGTTTGGAACCATTCAGTCAAAGTGGATGATTAATCAGAACTTGTAGGCAAGAAGTTAGATTGCTTTAGGAAAGATGTTAGCAGTGGCATCGGGAAATTATGTTATGCCAACACAATATATAAGAGAGTAGGTTACACATGGCAAGAAGCAGATTTTCCTTGTAATCAGTTGTGAAAAATAGGGTGTCTAGAGAAATTGGCAAAAAAAAAAAAATCATTCACAAATGGTATTCAGGCAGTATTGCCTGGATTACTTTGCTGGAATTGCTGGAATTTAAATACATACGCCAAATTTCATTTAAAAAAAAAAAAAAATTCTACACAAAGTTAGTGATGCAACTAGCGATGTATCGTTTTAAACCAGAGCCAGTTTAATTCAGCTCTCTCATGTTGAATGAAAGCATTCTAAGCATGAAGTGCCATGTTGGAGATAGACAAGGTGAAAATATTCCAGCCATTCCTTTGACAGCAGCCTTATCCAGCTTAATTTAATTGCACTTTCAATATTTACCCTTCTCCATCTTGAGAAAGCAACTAACAAAATGGGGAATGCAAATAAATTACCTTTTAATCCAAGTTGCTGGTGAATTGTTTTAAGATGCCCGTGTGGTGGGTTAGCAGTTAATCATTTATCGTGAATTATTGTCTTAGAGATATAATCAATAAAACAATTGCACTGTAAACATTTCTTTACCCTATCCTTTTATCCATGGAACAGACTTCTCTCTTGTAGAAGATTATTTATAGCTCTTGTCCACATACTGCATATCTGCACTGCATTCTTAAGCTTCTCCTATCCGGTATTAATGCCACTTTAATTTTAAGCCGACTTAAGAAAATACTGTCAGGATTGGGATGCTTCAGCAAGCAACTTGCCAGGTGTTCAGTCTGGATTGCCATTTATTGCACAGAGAGAGAGAGAGGGGGGGGGAGAGAGAGAGAGAGAGAGAGAGTGAGAGAGAGTGACTATAGGAAAAAAAATATCAGAGAGCATAGCAAGAGGCAAAATAATGTACCGAAGCACTGACAACTGATAATGGTTTGGTTCCTGGAATTTAGTTTCTTTGTAAATTTAAGGACAGTTTGCAAACTTGCAGTGACTCTTAATAGTTAATGATGTAGGGTTTTTTCTTCTTCTTCAAAATCCAGAATTGGATGTTGAAAGCATAGAGTTAACTGAACTATTTAATTAATTGTGAGACACAGAGGTGCAACATCCTCCTCAAATGGCTCATTCAGCTGCTAGTGATCTGCTTCATTGCAAAATTGGGGGATGAATTTCCTCCAGAATAAAATAATTTCAAGATACCTTGGATGTTGCTCTGTCTCTTTCTCTCCTTATCTCCCCTCCCCTGTCTCTGTGTTGGGCTGGTTGGAAAAGGGAGGGAAGGAGGGAGGGAGGGAGAGAGAGAGAGAGGGAGGGAGAGAGAGAGAGAGAGAGAGAGAGAGAGAGAGAGAGAGAGAGAGAGAGAGAGAGAGAGAGAGAGAGAGAGAGAGAGAACAATTTCCCTGTTGCTGGGACTTCTCAATTTTCCATGCCAGAAAGGCAATTGCTAAGCTCTTTTCTTTCTGTAGGGTGGGTCTTATACTTTAATATACAGGTAGTCCTCAATTTACAACCATAACTGAGCCCCAAATTTCTGTTGCTAAGCAAGGCAGTTGTTAAGTGAGATTTGCAAACATTTTATGACCTTTTTTGCCACAGTTGTTAAGCAAATCACTGTAGTTGTGCAATGAATCATGTGGTCATTCCCCCATTGACTTTGCTTGTCGAAAACCAGCTGAGAAGATTACAAATGGTGATCATATGAACCCGGGATACAGCAACTGCCATCAGTGAATGCCAGTTGCCAAGTACCTGAATTTTGATCACGTGACCTTGGGGATGCGGTAACAGTCATGGGAAAAATAATCATAAGTTGCTTTTTTTTTCAGTGCTCTTGTTGTAACTTCAAACGGTCACTAAATAAATGGTCATAAATCAAAAACTACCTGTATATAAAAAGGTTGCATTTAAATGTGTGAATGTCAGTGATTGTTGGGAGGGTCTTTTGGCGTGGAAAGAAACAGCCGGGGTTGAGGTGAGACCGAGAAGAGGCATCAGATGAGAACAGCCAATACAATCAGGGTGATGATGGGCAGAGGAAGACAAACAACAACAACAACAACAACAACAACAACAACAACAACAATAACAATAACAATAACAATAACAATAACAATAACAATAACAATAACAATAATAATAATAATAATAATAATAATAATAAGTAAGAAAGACAAAAAACCCTGGATAGTGGACGTGGCAGTGCCTGGAGACAGCAGAATAGACAAGAAAGAACTGGAGAAGATAACAAAATACAAAGACCTACAAATAGAACTAGAAAGACTGTGGCAAAGGCAAGCAAGGGTAGTACCAATAGTAATAGGCACCTTGGGTGCAATCCCAAAACAACTGGAGCACCACTTGAGCACCAATGGCATTGACAAATTCGCCATTAGTCAACTGCAAAAGGCGGCCTTACTAGGAACTGCTTCCATCCTGCAACAATATCTGTAATACCATCAAACATCCACATCTGCCTATCCCAGGTCCTTGGTAAGGATTCGATAGGTAGACAAAAATGCCAAATCCAGTCCGAACATGTGGCTGACTGTGCAATGATCAATAATAATAATAATAATAATAATAATAATAATAATAATAATAATAATAATAATAATAATAATAATAATAATAATAATAATAATAATAATAAAAAGTTGGAAGGGACTTTGGAGGTCATCTAGTCCAACTCCCTGCTCAGGCAGGAAACCCTATGCCATTTCAGACAAATGGCTGTCCAGTCTCTTCTTAAAATCTTTCAGTGTTGGAGCATTCACCGCTTCTGGAGGCAGGTTGTTCCACTGGTTAATTGTTCTAACTGTCAGGAAGTTTCTCCTTAGTTCTAGATTGCTTCTCTCCTTGTTTAGTTTCCATCCATTGCTTCTTGTCCTGCCTTCAGTTGCTTTGGATAATAGCTTGACTCCCTCTTCTTTGTGGCAGCCCCTGAGATATTGGAACACTGCTATCATGTCACCCCTCATCGTTCTTTTCATTAAACTAGACATACCCAATTCCAGCAACTGTTCTTTATATGTTTTAGCCTCCAGACCTCTAATCATCTTCGTTGCTCTTCTCTGCACTCTTTCTAAAGTCTCAACATCTTTTTTACATTGCGGTGACCAAAACTGGATGCAGTATTCCAAGTGTGGCCTTACCAAGGCATTGTAAAATGGTATTAACACTTCACATGATCTTGATTCTATCCCTCTGAGATACAAGGGCAGGCTGTTCACAGGGAAGGGGGCGTGGGTTGAGACTGATCTCACATTTCAGCCATAGGTTGCCTCCAGAATGAGTTTCCTCCGGAAGCTGTGGGTGCTCCAACACTGGAGATTTTTAAGAACAAATTGGACAACAATTTATCTGAAATGCGATAGGTTTTCTGCTTGAGCAAGGGGTTGAACTAGAAGACCTTCCAACTCTGTTATTCTGTTATTTATTCCTGATACTAGGTCACCAGACTTTGATAGCCCTGGTCTCCAGTTCTTGGTCCTAACGTACAGGTCAGTTTGCAATAGTACCACAATTATTATGGAGGAGGCGAGGAACCTGGAAAATATAATTGAGACCTGCAAGGTCCAGAGAGACTTTCCTCTAGGATTTATGTTTTGTATTTCTCATCAGCTATGATCCCAGGGCAAGGGAGATGGAATGGCTATTGTCACTCAAGAAACCTTGTCAGCTCTCAGAGGCCCTGCCCTGCAGATAATCAGTTGTGAGACCTTACGGTTGCCATTGGCCTTTCGGGAGCAGCCAGTTTTGTTGCTGTGGTATTGGCCTCCCTGCTGCTTAGCAACATCTCTGCCTGAGCTGCTTGGTTCCATAGCTGAGTTGGTGGCGCAGTCACCAATGCTGAGAGTCCTTCAATCTGCCCTTGGACAGTGTTGAGACTGGTTCAAGCAGAGGAGTTCATGACTCAAGTCACAGAGTGCCCAACATATATGGATCTCACATTAGATCCAGTTTTGAACTCAGGGCAGCTGTCATGTGATTGGAAGGTGGGAGACCAATTCTTTCTCATGATCAGATAGATCAGGGGGTCTTCAAACCTGGCCCTTTTAGAACTTGTGGACTTCAACTCCCAGAATTCCTCAACCAGTGTGCCTGGCTGAGGAATTCTGGAAGTTGAAGTCCACAAGTCATAAGTTTGAAGACCCCTAAGATAGATCATTTTCTTATTGCTTTTTGGCTTTGTTGATACTATCACTCCTCTCAAGGTATGTAGGGCCTACTGAGTTCCAGAGGGAGGATAAAGTTTTCCCCAAGGATCTAGGGAAAAAAGGCCTTAGTCTCAGCTGGAATGGACAAATAATAAAGTCTTTGATCAAATCTCTCCTATTTGGCCTCATCTTTATTGTCAATCTCAGGAGGTTCCTTCATTTTCTGAGCAGTTTTCAGGCGATGAAATGACGGAAGAGATACCCAGAGTACCATTGGAGGAAAGCTAAGAGTGAATCTAATTGGGAGCAGATTAAAAATTATGTTTGGGATTACATTGGGACAATAAATGCATCCAAAGACAGCTATTGTTACACAGTAATCTACCAGCCCTTTTTATGATGACCTGTTCATTGCTGGGAATGATGGGCACAAGATTGTCTATGGGGCTGCTGTGAAGATTATTCTAGGCATCTAGTGGGTAAAGTCACTCAGATTTGCTCAGAGTTGATCTCTGACTGGATGGGTCCAATCAAAGTGACAGGAGTAATCTTCCTGATTAGTTGGGATATGTTTGATTACATGCCTTGTCAGGAAATTGAATCATCCAGGTTGTTAATCCAGCTACCTGTGGATGAGATCTATGCTCCTTTTAATTAGTGAAGGCCTCCTGGAAGGTGATATATTATTGGGATCATGCAGTAGGGGTAGCTTCATTGAAAGGGGAAGATGTGATTCCACCTGCAGTGAAGGTGTCTTGGTTCCGATAGATAGAGAAAAGATTTTGGAAACTACAAACTATATGAAAGCTTATATCAAATCTTGGAGAAAAATCAAAGATGATACTAGAGAACTACAAATTGACTTTCAACCATCGGTTCAAACTATAGACCAAAGAATAACGGAGAAAAAACAGAGTAACCCTAGAGAAGTTCTTACTCAACAAGATATACAACTGAATGAGACAGAGGAACTGCACTTACAATTTAATTATGAACTTACAGTAGAAACTACTGAGCAAATTAATTCTACACAATCCTACTTATGACCTATGGAGAACATTGATGATCAAAGAATAACATTAACTGAGCTATTTGATCTCCCAAAAACAACAGAGCTTGACATTCAGGTACAAATTATTGAAAATTGTGATAATGTGGACAATCAACTAGCAACTACAATAAGGAATAAAATTGACTATACTATTCAGATGATATTGGAAGAAAGAGAACTTTGACTATTTTGATGTATTGAGAAATAGCTTTACCCAAATGTTGAGGTTTGATGATGCAGAGGCTTTATTATGGAAACCGGTTTGGCATAGAAAGAAAGCTAGAGTTAGGTTTAAAAATGTGGCTTAAAATTCCACTGAATGGGTTAAAAAGGTTGTTGACACTTGGATTGTTTTAATAACAAATGAAATAGGTGATTTTGTAAAAGGATATTTTTTGTAACAATATTTGGTATTAGAGAGGATAAGTAGTTGGAGGGGTAAATTTTACTTAATTGATTGATAGAATATATATTTAAAATAGACAGAAATGTAGTTTTTTTGGACTGATATCTTTATTTTAACCAAGATAACTATTTTGTAATAGAGGGAGAAGAGGAGGTATTTGTGATAAGAGAAGTAATAGTATTAATAAATGATGTATTAGTTTAAGTAATAGGCTATATCTAAAAAAATGTAAGGATGTTGCTTTTTGGGATAATATATTTATCTTACAGTAGATAGAATCATCATGATAGGGAAAAGAGAAATGAGGGATGCCCCAAGTGTTAATATGTCTATGTAAGCTTAATTGGAATATGGTAATTTTCAAAATAGTAAAGCTTAAAAACAGGACTTGGATTCTTATAATTGAAATGTGATTGATGACCAATTGGATTGATTAAGCTTTTTTTATATATAAATGTAATAATTTTAATTGGTAAAATAATATGTGGGAAATAGAGAGGGAACTTTTAAGGAATTAATCTGTGTGATATATGTATGATTTTGTTCTTGGATAATTGATAGCCCAGTCACCACATTGTTTCTCAAGCACTTTTATGTAAAAATGAAAAAAACCAATAAAAATTCTTCACAAAATAAAAAAAAAATAAAAAAAAGAAGTGAAACCAAGTCTGAAGAGATGCATAACAATTCCCCAATACAACGTTAAGAAATCCCACCCCTAAGGCTGCAGTCTTGGGAGCAGCCGATGACCTTGGTTCCCATGAGAGAAAGTCCTAGAGAGAGAAAGTCTGTTTTGTCTCTAATGCAACACCTGGCAATCCCCCTCCCTCCATGCTATATGTCAACTAGAAATGAGAAGGAAAAAATGGCTGCAGCCATGCTCATTCTAAAGTTGACAGAAAGAGGTGATGGTATTTTCTCTCCTCAAGAAGTCGTTGCTGGACTCAGAAGTCCATTATCCATCTTTGGATAATTTAAATCCAGCCTTTAGCTTTCACTTTTTGGATAAGGTTGTCAGGAAGGTGAGAAAATAGATTATCTAGACCAGGGGTAGGCAACCTATGCTGGCTCAGAAATTCTGGGAGTTGAAGTCCACGAGTCATAAAAGAGCCAAGGTTGCCTACCTCTGGTCTAGACCATTTTCAGTCAGATTTTAGGCTGGAACATAGGACAGAGATACCATTGATCTCTCAGTTGCTTTTGATACCATCATCTACTGAACCATCTGCAAGAATTAAGGGTGGTGGAGGCGGGCAGGGTTTATCCACAATGTCCAACCAACAGAATAAAGTTTGGAAATCTTCCTTAACTTTCCGCTCCCAAACAAGAGCAGGTAGCAGCTGTGGCCAGGATGGTCTTTACACAGATCCAACTAGGGTGTGGACGTCTTTCCTGTTCTTGGATCAGGAGGTCCCCCTCATGGTTGCTCATGAGGGGGACCTCCTGATCCAACTGACTGTATTGGAGGCTGCCATTCAGAAACTGCAATTGGTCCAGAAGTCATGGGCAATGATGGACCTACTCTGGTATGCTCATGTATCAGTTGAGGGATCTTTGATACTCTCTGAACTTGGTTGTTTCCTTGCAGACATTTCATTACTCAAACTAGGTAACATCCTCAGGACAGAGCAATGAAATATCTGCTAGAAAACCACCAAGCTCAGAGAGCACCAAGGACCCCTCATTTCAACCCTGAGCTGCATATATTTTTCATTTACTGGTATGTGAAATAATTCTGCTGCAGTAGTTGCCATTAAGCCTCTGGATTCAAATGAAGAAGATCACATATAAAGACACATGGGGCCTAGTTATCTGAGGGACTGTTTGTTCTCTCTTTCTGTCTTGATGTCCTGTCCATTTTGACAGAGTTGGCATGCTTCAGGTTCTATTCATTAATCAACACTATTTTATGGGATCCTGGAAGTGTGCCTTCTTTGTCCCTACACCTGCTTCTGGAATGGCCATCTCCAGAAATTCAACCAGCACCAACTCAAATGAGCCTCAAAGATCTTTCACAGGCCTTGAACTGGTTGGTATGCACAGAAAGCTGGATGTAGGTTTTCCCCTCTGATTGAAGCCTTGTTCTTTTCCTGATTGATTGTTTTTCATGTTTTGTTTTCATTGTCTTCTACAGTGTCCTAAAGACGGATGGCCTTACAGATATAAATGCACAACTTAAGTTAAATGTATGTATTAAACGTTTGGTTGCTTTAGCCTGTTTTTATTTTTATTTGTAATTGTTAGGCATACAGAATCACACATATGAGACGGAAGGCCATGGAAATTTACTAAATCCAAAGATATGCCCGCTTAGAGCAAAAAAAAATATGCAGGTATATACAAGTACAACAATCGGTTTTAAAGTAAAAATTCCCTTCCTGCATTTTCCCAGCTTTGCCTCAATAAAACCAGTCCATCCTTCTGTTGCAGGTCTTTCTTAGTAACATAGTGATACAGGTAGTCCTCGGCTTACAGCCCTTTGTTGAGGTGACCGTTTGAAGTTACAGTGGCACTGAGAAAAGCAACTTATGACCATTTTCACCCTTACAGCCATTCAGGCGCTGGGCAACTGACTCATATTTATGATGGTTGCAATGTGGACAATCACTTAAATATGAGCCAGCAGTGTGCTGCAGCTGCCAAAAAAGCCAACCCAGTTCTAGGCTGCATTAATTGAGGGATAGAATCAAGATCATATGAAATGTTAATATCACTTTACAGTGCCTTGGTAAGGCCATACTTGAAATACTGCATCCAGTTTTGGTCACCACGATGTAAAGAAGATGTTGAGACTCTAGAAAGAGTACAGAGAAGAGCAACAAAGATGATTAGGGGACTGGAGGCTAAAACATACAAGGAACGGTTGCTAGAATTGGGTATGTCTAGTTTAACAAAGAGAAGGACATAAAGCCATACTGAAGTGAAGGATGAGGGGGGACATGATAGCAGTGTTCCAATATCTCAGGGGCTGCCAGAAAGAAGAGGGAGTCAAGCTATTCTCCAAAGCATCTGAAGGCAGGACAAGAAGCAACGGATGGAAACTAATCAAGGAGAGAAGCAACTTAGAACAAAGGAGAAATTTCCTGACAGTTAGAACAATTAACCAGTAGAACAACCTGCCTCCAGAAGTGGTGAATGCTCCAATACTGAAAGTTTTTAAGAAGAGACTAGCCAGCCATTTGTCTGAAATGGTATAGGGTTCCCTGCCTGAGCAGGGGGTTGGACTAGATGACCTCCAAGGTCCCTTCCAACTTTATTATTATTATTATTATTATTATTATTATTATTATTATTATTATTATTACTACTACTACTACTACTACTACTACTACTACTACTACTACTACTACTACTATTAATGTCCCGGGGTCACCTTTTGTGACCTTCTGACCAGCAAAGTCAATGGGGAAGCCAGATTTTTTTTTAACAACCGTGTTTTACTAACTTAACAATTGCAGCGAATCATTTAGCAATTGTGGCAAGGAAAGTTGTAAAACTCACTTAACAACTGTCTCGCTTAGCAACATAAATTTTGGGCTCAGTTGTGGTCCTAAGTTGAGGACCACCTGTAAGTAGCATTTACCTGGGAAGCTGGAACAAGCCACAGACCCAACTGTCCCTTTTCAACTTTCAACTCAGACCAAGAAAATATGGTCTAAGGTCCTAGGGATAAGTAGAAGACATTGTTTGTTTCTGTCTGCTAGAAATGATTGGTACCCCTTATTTATGAAGAGGGAACCTTTTTTGTACTGCTTACTTTTGTTATTAAATTGTTAAGAGTGGATATCTTTTATTTTTCTAACACTGTTGTGGTCATCTTTTCAGCCTTCCAGCGGGATAATATTTTGCCAAAGTTTCCAAAGATTTACGATGTTTCTTCCTATACATATGAGAACCAATCTTGTTCTAGAAGATGAGGGAGAGAAAGGCCATGTATAGCAAGCTGGAAAATGAGCAACTGGATGCTTAAATTCGTGTCAAGTGTTTATTGAACATGTGACGCTAAATTGCTTTATTTAATGAACGATGAAAAAGACGTGAATGGGTTGAGACCTTGTGAGTTAATAAAACTCAGCAGCCATGAATTGTGGCTTGGTTAGGCCACTCACACACTGTATCTCTTTAATATCACAGACTCTAGATAGGGTTCCCTCCTTTTCTGTTCTTACAAAGTCTAGGATGACCTTGTAAGATCTGCATTCACAATTTTGCCAGGGAATTATAGAGACTTTTCAACAAACCTAGAAACACACCAGCTCCTACACAAAGCTTGAAGCATTTACATTCACAGGAATGTAGCCTGCAAAGTACATGGTAACCTTCTTTTTTTTTTCCGGTGACAGATAAAAAGGATGTTTCTCAGAGTCCTGTATAGCAGCTTAGTGGCTATGCAGGTTCAGTTCAATACTGTATGGAGCGCTCTTCTAAAAGGCTTAAAAGCGGTCTGGCAGAAACATCTTTTGCACATTAGCTTCCTTCTCTTGCAAATTCATGTTGTCTTAAATCAGTGGTTCTCAACCTGTGGGTCGGGACCCCATTTGGGGTCGATCAACCATTTCACAGGGGTCGTCAAGCAAGGCTGCCCGCCATTTTTTTGTCCGCCATTTTTTTTGTCCGCCATTTTTTCCCCTTTTCCGGCGGGTGCCTTACCTCCCTTGGGCTGGGCCAGCTGGTGGTCAGCCTGCTCTGTCTCTGCCGCTTGCCAGCTACGCCTCGGCCGGCGCAGGGGGCGGAACCACGCATGTGCGGTGCTCCCGGGCAGGGAAAGTCCTCGACTTACGACCGGTTGGGTAGTCCTCGACTTACGACTGGTTTAGTCCTCGACTTACGACCGGTTTAGTCCTCGACTTATGACCGGTTGGGGGTCGCGGCATTAAAAAGGTTGAGAACCACTGTCTTAAATCAACCAGACTTGCTCCCCTACTCAAAATAGACTCAAACCATTCCTATGGAAGTCAGTTGTAGATTCACTGGGAATTCTGGAAAATAAAACAGGTAAAACAAAGGCAGGAAGTTTAGCCAGCAAGTAGGGTCAATATTACATCTGTAGGGTGAATTCAGGAGCCAGGATCCAACTGGATCTTTCTCCATGATGTCTGCTTCTTGGCTACTGCTCAAAACTGGGTCAGGACACTAGGATTCTTTGTAGACTAAAGAGACAGCATGTCTATTCACTGAGTTATTATTGGATTGCTTAACTGGGCTTCGTAGCCTTTTTTCTTCAAGTTTCCTTTTTCTTTTATTTGCCATTGGATCCATTTTAATCCAGTTAATGAACTTGTCCAATACAGCAAATCTTCCTAGAATGGGAATAGGGAATTAACATTAAGATGTCTCTTTTTCAAAAAAATAAAAAAATGACCAAGTCATACAGGCTTAAGGTCAACCTCTGTAAACAAACCATTACACCAGTGCAAAGATACTGTATATTAGGAGCACTGCCATTCTGATCTCCTTAGGTACCAATACGTTCTGCCATGCCAATAATTTTAGCTGCATTTTGCAGTTCAGCCTGTGGCTCATCATGCACATCAGGATGATGAAGAGAAAACATCCAGTATGAGGTTAATTAAATAAAGTTTGAAGCCAAATAATAAGGTTTTGAATTAGACAGGGAGAGGAATGACGGGGTTTAAATGGGCCAGCAGTCTGCTGGCTCATAAAATTTGGTCTTGTAAGCACCCTATATCAATATGATGTGTATCGATACTAGTTCAGAAAATGGTGCAAATACTTGTTTAGCTCAGGACTTCTATCATTTCCATATGTGATTCTGCTAGCGTGCAGGTAGTCCTCAACATACAACTATTCAAAGTTACAATGGCACTGAACAAAGTGACTTTTGACCGGTCCTTGCACTTATGATTGCCATAGAATTCCCACAGTCATGTGCTCAAATTTCAGGTGATTGGCAACTGGCATGCATTTATGATAGTTGCAGTGTCCTGGGGCCATGTGATTGCCATTTACAACCTTTCCAGCCATCTTCAACAAGTAAAGTAATCAGGAAAAGCTAGATTTGCTTAAAGATAGCAATAGCAATAACACTTAGACTTATATACCTCTCCACGGTGCTTTACAGCCCTCTCTAAGCAGTTTACAAAGTCAGCCTATTTCCCCCAACAATCTGGGTCCTCATTTTACTGACCTCAGAAGGATGGAAGAGGGTGAGTCAACCCTGAGCCAGTGAGAATGGAACTGCCAAACTGCTGGCAGCCGGCAGTCAACAGAAGTAGCCTGCAGTGCTGCATTCTAACGATTGCGCCACCAGGGCTCTTAAAGATTGCATGATTCACTTAACAACTGTGGCAAATAAAGGTCATAAAATTGGAACAAGTCACTTAACAACCAGCTTGCTGAGCAACAGAAATTCTGGTCTCAGTTGTGGTTGTGTACATCGAAGACTATCTATAGTGTGTAGAAGTTGGGCTGTGGGAGGACTAGATCACATGCTTAATCTGAACATGCACACTCTGTGAGTCTTCTGCTCCCATTTTCCACCTCCTATTTTTTAAAATCCCCCTTTTTCCCCCCTTATGGTCTAACTTTGGATGGGCGTGGCTTTCCCTAGTCTTCCCTTGATTTTTATATTAAAAGAGAGAGATGAAGTACAACAGTCAGAATGCTGGCGCCATGATTCAGGTCTATTCAAGTTAGCATCTAGCATCGTGATGAAAAAAAACATCCTAAAGTATAAAACGTTTTGCTACTTATGACATAATATTATCCTTCAAAGATTGGTGTTTTTTTTTTAAACAGGTAACATTGGTTGCTAGCATAGACCCTCTTGCAAACTGTCTAAGAAAGCTGATGTCATGGTCCCACAGATGAAACTCTTCAAAGAACTTCGAGACATTGTTTACCTTAAAGAATCTTTATTCAAGTTGCATGGGCATCAGACAATCTTTATTCAAGTTGCATGGTCGAAGCCGAAATCTGAATTCCCCTCCCCTGAGCACATAGTATCAAAGCACAATTCCCCCTCCAATTAACAGTCATAAATCACATTCTCCAATTAGTTTGAATTGCAGGCTTTCCCTCCTGTTCTCTAACCTGCCAGTTCTTATCATCTCTTATTTCAAGCTCTGAATTCACACACTAGTACAATATTGTTAGGTCTAACTAACTCCCACCACATTCCGCCTCCTCCCACAGCATCATCTAATTCTAAGAGTAAAGCATAAGAAAGAAAAAGGCTGCATCTTCCTATGTTGTCAAAGCAAGAACATCCAATGTTAGCAGCGTTGACATCTGAATCATTAGTCATCATGTGATAGTCCCTGCTAGAAACTCCTACCTTCTTTAAAAAATGGATATAAAGCAAATTGAGAAGGGGTTCTTAAAATCTGGATCGATGCAGATTATGTGAACCATTGACAGCCTAATTAAGATAAGTTACTCCAGAAACCTAGGTGAACACATTCACCTAAGAAAAAATATCCACAGGATCTGAATCCACTTATTTTCCCTGTTCGGTGGCACACTGAACCATTCTGGACCATCGCAACAAATATTTCCTTATATAGCATTAAAATTATCTTAGCCTTATCATTGCAGCAATTTTGTAGCAAGGAAAAATATTATCTTGGTAATATCCTGGACAATATTATCCAGAAAAACCAGACTTACTGGAGACTAATTGGTTCTCTTAAGCCCAAATTCTCAAAAATTGTGCCCTCCATATCGCAAATTGTGGGAGTTGCAGTCTATTAGATAACATTCTGACTTCATTTCCCAAATTCTAATTTTCCATTAAAAACGTCATTCCTCAGGCTTTTGGGTAGTGGACTTTGAACTATAGTTATGTGCCACTGCTAGCAGCAGGAATACATTTGTAGATAAGAGAATTGCCTCCCTGCTTTCTTTCTCCTGACTCCTTACAAAGGAAAGCTGGGAGTTTCATTTCTTTTCTGCCATAGAATAAAATTTGGCCTGGAAGAGGATAATTTCAGAAGTCTTGGCTCAGGGCTATCCAGAGAGCGTGGTACAAACAGTCCATCAGATGGTGTCCACTCTGCTTGCTTTTTTTTATGGACGTCACCCCTAGCCAGAACTCTTTAATTTTTCCCTGCCAGTGGACACATCTGGAATTTGGGAATTTGTTTAAGGAGCTTGTGCAGTGTATGGAGGAGCTAATCCCAAAATGTCTCCAAGGGCACTGAGCAAGTTACAGAGATCAGTATGTCATAATGATAAATGCTTCCCTTTCTTACGGGTTTTTTTGGTAGGACACTGCCTATCATCCTGTTTACTCTTGTCCATGTTCTGAGCAAGTAATAAGACTTTCAGAACAAAGTATTGGATTGCATTGATTTTCTTTTCAGAAAGGCTGCAGTTCTTGTTTGGAGTGTGAGGCAAACAAAATCTGGGTGCTGTGTATTTCTGGAATAGGAGTCTGGGTGTGTGCTTCGAGAAATGAAAGGAGGCATCTTCAGAACATCGATGTGCCTGCGATGCCTTTAAATGGTGAGCTTGGAAATGCCTTTGAAATGTTCTTGAGGTTGGTAGACTTGCAGAGAAAATTTGTAAGAAGGGTCCTGCCTGATTTCAAGAGCAGGTTCATCCTGGATAGGCTTTTACTGCGTCAGTTTTGTTGGCAGCAGTGATGCATCATTTTCAGATCACAAAAGCAGGATCAGAACCTCAGTCAGTTCTGGCTGGTTTTCCAATACTGGACAGATGAAACCTATACAGAAGCCCCTGCCATGTTTTTTTTCCCCTCAAACTTAGTGAGCCAAAAGCTTTGCTCAGTTTATGAGAAGAAAACAAGAATTATGAATCTAGCTGAGCAGAAAAGATAGCCACAGCCATCTGTGAGACAAAGATGGAGGTGTGGATTTGTCAGCTCTGAGTGATATATTTTGCCTTTATCACAGTCTGGCCGGTATTGTCTGAAATGTGGGAACTGAAGGAGGCTAGTAAAAAAAAAACCTGCTTATATATTGTCTAAGGTTAATGAGGCTCTGCAATGGTGAAAGGGAAAAGGATCAGAAAACTTGCTGCAAGATTGATCATTGTTTGTGATCATACACTCGGGGGTACAGCTCATTTGTGATTTTGAATGAGTTTTTTTTTTAATTAGCATTGTTAAATATGAATAACAGAGTAACAGAGTTGGAAGGGATCTTGGAGGTTTTCTAGTCCAACCCCCCCCCCCAATGGTTGTCCAGTCTCTTCTTAAAAACCTCCAGTGCTGGAGCACCCACAACTTCTGGAGGCAAGTCCTTCCATTGAATAATTGTTCTAAGTGTCAGGAAATTTCTCCTTAGTTCTAGGTTGGTTCTCTCCTTGATTAATTTCTATCCATTGCTTCTTGTCCTGCCTTTAGGTGCAGAGTTTGAGATGAAAAACAGGGTTCAGTCTTTCCCACCCACTGTACCAAATAGCCATTTGTTTACACCTAAGTAGCCATCCTATAAGAGGAGACCTCAAAATGCTCAAATATGATGTTGTTGTAGTGTCTGCCTGCCTGGGCACTTGTAATATCCACTTGGGCTATATAACTTTGTGAACCCCATCACCTGAGACTGTGATATACAGGGTGCCTGTTTGGCTAATTGACTGCATTGATAGCATTAGTACTGATGTTATTACACAATGCTGGGAAAGTGTGGTGGAATCACCAACTAAAGGAGTGGGAGCCCGTGTAGAGGGAATAAAGGGATATTTCAGCTTGGAATCAATCCGGGAGAGGAAATATCTGAGGTTAAATCCTTAGGTCTATATTTGCAGTTTTCCAAGGGGAAGGCAGACAGTCTGGGGTGATCCTTGTAATATAGGTGATCAACAACAAAATATCTACTTGGGCCTATTCACGAGTGATTATGGCTACTTGCACCTGAGAGGAAGAGATGCACAAGGCCAAACATTCAAGGGAGTGGGGGCTCCTTATTCTGGTCAGGGAGTAGGTCTTTCTCCCATTTTAGGTGGCAGATCTACTGGCCCCCTCACCCTTGCCAGGTGACTGCTGACATGCCCAGAAATCTGTATGAGATCAAAAGGTGAATTCTGACCATCTCAGCTTTTAGTTAAAGATAGTTTAGAACATACATGAAAAGGTGTCTTTAATTATCCTTATTCTTTATGTATCGTTATTAATACATCTTGCATCTTACATTGTATAAGAAGATAAATCTGTGCCCCAAGGAAGCTGCAAGTGAAAAATGTATCAGGCAACAAAGTGTATGAGTAGAGACATACACATATATTCATTAAGTAAAACACAGTACTTAAACTTCTCTTCCTAGTGAAAGAGGAAAACAGTGAGTGAGTTCACCCATCATATTACATTGTAATGTGGTGTGTCTGATGTGCCTCACAGTATCGTGTTAAATCACAACAATGGTGATTTGATCCATGATTTGAAACTTACCCATTTGAGGTTGATTTAGTAAGCTATGATCAAGTAACCATGATACAACAAAATACGTAATCCCAGTCTAAGTGTTGTGATTAAGATATTACAAAAAGATGTCTTTTTCCCTAAAAAGGTGGTTTATTTAAGGTAGCTTGGTATGGTGATTTACTTATATCTCTGCTTTCATTTGTGCAATGTTGAAAAGAAAACTCTATACCAAAGTGAAGTGAAGGCTCAGATTAAGTTAGGCAAGCTAAGTAGTTGCATAAAAAAGCAAATCATATTTAGAGATTTCTTGTTCTGTGCAAAGCAACATGGAGTTTTATTGCATTTCATAATAGATTCATTATTGTTAATCTGTTTCTTAAGACTGCATCTTCAAAATCAACCAATGCAACCATGTTGAAAATATATAAAACAATTACAAAACTTTCATGAGTAATTTGAATTAAAGAACAACCTAGGAAAAGAAAGTATACAGTGGGGATATACAATCCTTGACATTCTAGATATTGCTCAAATAAAAGTCACAGAATTCCTGGCAAATGTTGCTAATGATGAAGGACCTTGAGAGCTCTGGTTCAGTAACATCTGGAGCTCCACAGGCAAGATGCTACTCTCCAGATGTGCTGAACTACAGTTCCCATAATCCCACTCAATTATGAGAGTTGTTCATGACAAGCCAGGGAAAGTTGACACAAAGGTGCTATCAGAAAAAAAGTTTAACAAATGAAAGCCTGAATTCTGAGAACCTAAGGACAGAACTATGATGATGGAATGGTCCTACTGGGAATGTAGAAGAGGTTTCTCACTACAGCATCCTAGCTCTGAAGAATATAGCAGGGGTCCCCAACCTCCAGTCTGTGGACCAGCACCAGTCCACAGCATGCCAGAAACTGGGCCCCGCAAAGAAGTGAAGCCCCATCCAGAGGATGCATAACCGGGCCCTGGTGCCCAAAAGGTTGGAGACTGCTAGAATATAGGATGCTTTGAAGTAATGGGAGAGCTGCAGGAGCCTACAAGAAGGAGAAGGAATCAACCAAAATGTCTTCCTTCTTAACTAATGGATACTTCTTATAGGAGAAGGAGAGACAGAGCCTGGAGTCAAGAGAGGAATCAGCCTGATGTTGTTATGTTGCCACAAGTGATCCATGTCCATCCTCTCTTGAATTCGCTTATCTGGCACCAATTTAGTGCTGACTGTTAGTTGACTAGATTCTTGTGTATAGGCATGAGCAATAAATCAGCTTAACAGGAACATTCTTCATGCCTATATTTCCACTGATTCAAATTCTGCATGAATAGAAGGAATCTTCTGTTCAAATGTCTTGGTACTCTTCATGAATTATGGGAACCTACTGTGGTTGGGTAGGGTTTTGAGGCAAATGTCCAGGATCAAAATCAAGAGTATGAGTTAAATAACACAAAACTAACTGATCCTATGTTGAGGTGAAATAATCCACAGTAGAACCCAAAGAGGACCCATCTCCCAATTCTCCAGAGGTGAAGGCTATGTGGCTGCTGCAATCTTGTGAAACTGGAGTCAGATTTAAAATTTATCCCATGTCCTGGACTGCCTACTCTGCTATAGCAAGAGAAGAGCAGATTATGGGCAAACTTTTTGCTGAGTTGGTTCCTCTGCAAAGGAACTCTTGCACAATTGGCTGCCAGACCCACATTTGAGGTGCAGTGCAAAACAATGAAGATCACAGTCTGCTGTTTTATTCTGAGCAGATGGTGAACTGCTTTCAGGGAGCCAAGCACTGTTGTGCCCCGGAGAAAGGATTGATCTTCCAGATCAATATAAGAGGCATTTATTTATTAGCTCAGAGCCTGTCTGTCCTCCAGTAGCTCAACAGAGTACATATAATGTACTCTAATGTAGCCTATGAAGTAGGTTGGTTAGAGAGAAAATGACTGACCCAAACTCGCTTCCGTAGCTGAGGATAGATGTACACTTGGGTATCTCGAATTCTAGTTCAACCCCTCAACTACTTCTGCCTGCTGGTTCTCAGTTTTATGGATTATGTGAGAGCAAGTCAGGTTTTGTCAACAAACTTATGCAGATCAGAAAAATGCATTCTGTCTTGCCCCTTTTTAATAGTAATTTATTTTAAAAATGTAATTAAAAAAGATAAAAACTAATATCAACTAAAAATAAAAAGTATAAAATTGGATGTTCAGAAAAGAAAAAAATGAAATAGAAAAGAAAAATAGGAAAACGGTAGAAAAAGAATAAGACAAAACAGAAGGCAAGGCAAGGCAAGGCAAGGCACCTTTATTGTACAATAAAGAAAAAGTAAAGAAATCAAGATACAACTTTTCCCTTCATCACAAGTATAAATAATTTTAGGAACATGCCATTTTCTCTTAAGGTAAAGAAATTGTCTCTTCTATCCATATCCTATGTCTTATCTATAAACAAATCTTTAGAGCCTCTGTTGTTTTAGTCCTGATCAGCAGAAATCCCTTAAGGGTTACCAGAGATAACAAGATATCTATTTTAACCTTGATCAAATAAACAACTTTGTTTTCCTTTTAACAGTCTTGCTCTTTAGTCCTGTCATATAATGTCTTAGAACTTGATTTCTTTTCATTTTTTTTCTTTGTCCCTTCTCACAAAATTCTTCAAGGGTTTAACAAGCCTCTTTTGAAAATCTAATATGGGAAAATTATCCAGGTTGCTCTCTGTTTCCTATTTATAGAATAGAATAGAGCTGGAAGGGATCTTGGAGGCCTTCTAGTCCAACCCCCTGCTCAAGCAGGAGAATCTATACCATCTCAGACAAATGACTATCTAACCTCTTTTTAAAAATCTCCAGTGATGGAGCATCCACAATTTCTGGGGGTAAGTTGTTCCACTGGTTAATTGTCCTCACTGTCAGGAAGTTTCTCCTTAATTCCAGGTTGCTTCTCTCTTTGATCAGTTTCCAACCATTGTTTCTCATCCTTCCCTCTGGTGCTTTGGTGAATAACGTGACCCCCTCTTCTTTGTGGCAGCCCCTCAAATACTGGAATACTGCTATCATGTCTCCCCTATTTCTTCTTTTCTTTAGACTAGCCAATCCCAAGTCCTGCAGCTGTTTTTCGTATGTTTTAGTCTCCAGGCCTACATCAAATGGTTTCTTCTGTATATCCAGTGTAGCATCTTTTTCCATATCATTCTTGTAGCCTGCCACTTTTGAATCCTCTTCAGATTAATCTCAATCTTGTCAGATAAAACTGCCCCTCTTTCATAACATCTTTTAAATGCAGTTTGTCTATAGAGGCAGATTTTCTTAAAATTAACTTCTTGGCTCATTGTTCAAAAATATCCTTCAATATATCCAATAATAGCATATTGTGATATATTCTGTGTAAGTAAGTAAAAATTAAATGTTCATCTCCTTTAATTACAATCTTTAATTCCCTCTGGTTCCCTCTAGTGTCCAACCTTCAAAGTCTTATCTATTCTTTTTTTTTAAGAATACAAAGCAAAAGCTTTTTCCCATAGGAAGGATTGTTATAATTAATTCCAAAATATTATTTCAAATCCATCTAGAGCCTTAGACCATTTGTAGCTTACCAGAATCAAAGTTCTAATAACTTTTTTGCTGTTTACTCTAAAGGAAAAAATAAGTTATTAAACTTGTATTTAAAACTTATTTTCACTAAGGACTGAAGGAAACTCAGCTGGTTCTGTAAAATTTACCAATCCAAAGGTTCCTAATATTTGATGAGCAGTTAACAAGCAATTTACAAAGGAGATTAGGAAAGGAAGTATGTGAACATACTGTCACTGTAGTTTGAGCAAGGTGTCTCCAGAGTTAGACCTGCTGGAGACTGCTGTCTTGCGGTCTTCTCACAAGGAGCAACCGTATGCAGCCTTTGTGGGCAATCTGAAATTGTTTCCTTGTCTGAACAGGAATTTAGAAGAGGCACCAGCTCTTCATTCCACCTTGGTTGTCAGCTTTTAGTGGAGCTGTCTTCAGTTTGATATTTATTTCCCAGAAATCCTAGGTAGTCTTTTTTGATGCACCTGCATGATGACACACATTACAGGTCTGCATTTATCTCAGCACAGATAGATTTTAGGATAGGGATGGACAATCTTGCCTTAGGGTCACATCCACATTTGTGTGGGATGTGGGGTCTTGGGAATCAGGTGCAAATAACCAGGAACAGGAGTTTAGTTCAAGGCACATCAAATTTATTACATGCTACCTACACACAAGAATCTGAACTACTAACAATCAAGGCAAATTGATGCTAGATAAGAGTTAATAGAACTAAAGGGAGGCTGCATTTAGATCTCTTTGGGAGTGTAGTGATTCCAAACTGATAACATTTTTGACTCCACCCTCAGGCTCAGCCTGATCATCTCCTACATTGGGTTCTCGATCTCTTCTCTGACTGTAATTTCTGAAAACTGATTGCATGTTTTCATTATGGCAGAAAAGGTGAGCCCCTAATATACTCATTGCACCAACGGATGGAAACTAATCAAAGAGAGAAGCAACCTAGAACTAAGGAGAAATTTCCTGACAGTTAGAACAATTAATCAGTGGAACAACCTGCCTCCAGAAGCGGTGAATGCCCCAACACTGGAAGTTTTTAAGAAGAGACTGGACAGCCATTTGTCTGAAATGGTATAGGGTTTCCTGCCTGAGCAGGGGGTTGGACTAGATGACCTCCAAGGTCCCTTCCAACATCATCATCATCAATCATCATCATCAATCATCATCATCATCACCACCACCACCACCACCACCACCATTATTATTATTATTATTATTATTATTATTATTATTATTATTATTATTATTATTATTATTATTATTATTATTATTATTATTATTATTATTATTATTATTATTATCTACCCCCAGTCCAGGAGAAAGAACCCATAGCTTCTTGCTTAAGTACAGTAATGGTGCTCTGCCCATTTTGTATCATCTACTAAGTATGTCTCTCATTGCCCTCCACTTTGCAAATGTTAATTTCAGCCCTAAAAAAACTACTTGTCCTTCTTTTTAGCATGTGCATAGAACTACAAAATGAAGTTCAGCTTATTAATCACCATATTCAACAGTTTCAAGGATGCTGTGTCATTTTTCTTTGGCTCTAAGAATAACGTGGTATCATGAACTATGATTTCCCCAGGCTGGGCCTTCTGATCTTTGGTTATGGCTGCAAAAGATACTTACCTTTGATTATCCTAAACTCAGGCGTACTGCAATAGTCTAATTCTGGAGATCTGCAAAGACTGAGTATTGCACAACAACTTAGGTTGAAATGTGGCTGATGAGAGGGTAGTTCAGCAGTGGATCACGGGAACACAGCCATTAAACATCCTGACCTCCTCTCTTTGTTTAAAACAGCTTTTGTTTAAGAATCTTAAATTTGTTGGTATCTGCTTTAATTGTTTTATTGAACATTGTTTTGACAGCACTTTTCATCTCTGTTGCTCCAAGGTTGTGCATACCTCATTGTATTATTAGCCACCTGGAAATCTTTTGTGGAGAAAAGGAGTGTTTCAGAAAGGTTGAACCAAATAAATTAGCCTCCCTATTTTTCTTTTATCCCTTTTATTAAGCCAGTGACACTTAAAGAAGCCTTAAGCTATGGCTGAAGAGGCTGCCTCTGATTATCTGCAATGGCTAACACAGTTCTTTCCCAAAGAAGTCATTGGCCTTGGATAACTATGATTAAGCTCGGCCATTATGTGCTGAATGTAAATGTAATGGATGCAGTATAGCCAGGCTAACCAAATACACTAGACTCACATTGCAGATTAAATCATGATGGCTGAGTTCTCACACAAGCTAAGCTACAATGGAGCCTCCAGTTGATGGATTAATAGAAGTGGGAGGACACAATACTTGTGAGTCATGTAATCGCCATTCTCCTTTAGAATAGGCTATAGAAAACCCCCAGATGATAATGTGGGAACAACACTAACATCAGAAGAAGTGGTGTTTGATAGTTCAGTAGTTGTCAGCCCTTTGTGGTAGTCCAGATAAGAAGCACAAACCATGAATTTATTGTACAGATGGTTTGTAGTTTGTTTTTTTTTTTGGGGGGGGGGGGCTTTCAGTCAGTGTTGACTCCTGGCAACTGCCTGGACAAGTCCCTGTAGTTTTCTTGGCAAGATTTTAGAAGGGGGTTGCCATTGCCCCCTTCCTATGGGGGAGAAGAAGTGATTGGCCCAAGGTCACGCGACCTTCCTTGAGGTCATGTGGCAGCCTTTCCAAGATGACAAACAAGTGTATTATATGGGGAAGTGTGGACATTTTTCCCCTGGGGCCACAGGCATCCATTCAGAGATCTCACAATTTGTCTGCATCTGTGTTCCATCCTTTCAATGTCCAAAATGTTTATTCTCCAGAGAGTGTGTCTGTCATGGCTGCATTCTGCTTCTTGCTTCGCATCACATCGCATCTTGCCAGCCTGACATTTGCAACAGGGGGAGGGGAGGGAGAGATTGGAATGTGGGTGGTGGAGGGAAGGGGATGGGATTGAAACCGTTGCAGACCCTGACTGTGAGTTGCACCAATTCCTCAGCGAAAGGAATGCGGAAATGGGAAAGGCACAAACACAGGGTCTGTTTCCAAAACAACTTGAGAACTTTTGATTGGACATTGACTGATAGCAGGGGGGTTGGCCCGGGGAAAAGGGGAACTTAATTGCATCTTTTTCACACCAAGACAAGAGATTCTGCCTTGCTCTAATCTGTGACCACTTTGTTCTCAGTAAAGTATACTCTTGGGGGTTAAAAAGAGCCATGAGTCTTTCTTTGTTAGTTAAACTAAGTGGGATGGATGGCAGTGTCTGACTGTAATAAAGTCAAGTCCATAAAGGAAAAGGAGGTAGATCAAAAACTTTCCAAAACAACCTCAAAGCAGTGATTTAGCAAAGTCTGCCAAATAATTTCTTGGAAGCAAAGAGTGCCCTAACACTGCAGTGGCTTTTGGAAATGAAGAGCATCAAGTTAAACAAGTACGAGAGAAGCTTGCTTGATAAAAGACAGGCGTCAGGCAGTCTAGTTCCTTATACATTAAACTATAAATGTAAACTGTAAACCCTTGAACATGTACCTGGAGTCAGTATAAATACTCCTGTTTTGTCTGTACTGGCAGATATGGGGAGGGCATAAATATTGGTTGTTTGCAAAGATGACAGCTTTTCAATCTCTGAAATTGCAAAGCAAGAGGTTGCCTTCGGGAATCACAAATGCAGAACCACCAACATACAGTTCTAAATCTGGATTTTGCAAGGGTGACAAATCAACCCTAGGTTTTGTAGTCATGGCAGTTAGATTACAGTAATCACCAGGTCCTTGCATTGCATCCAACCGAGGCAGAAGTATGGCTGGTTCAGAGATGGAGAGTAAATTACAGTAATGCCTGCAGATTGTATGAGTAACATATCAGACTTTTGCAGGTAAGCATCCAAAGCAGGCAAGAGTTGAGAATGAACCAAGTGAGTAATCACAGTAGGTGGAACTGTCACTGTAAGAAGGTATCCAAGCAACAATGGTGAAATGGTCTGAATTAGCAGTGCAGTAACAGTGGCAAGGGAAAAATCTTGTGCAACTGGATCATGTTTATAGGAAAAGTATCTCAGTGGTCTTTGATGGTCTCCAAGTACTGGATTTGTAACCAGGGGTTACCCCCTTTGCTCATGACAGAACAATGGGTAGATGTTTTATATGTATGTCAATCTTGGTTTCTGCAGATTTTTCTTAGCAACATTATCAATTGCCATTGCCTTCTTCCTGGAGCTGACAGAGAGTGACTGGTGCAAAGTCACCCATCTGATTTTTGTGTCTAAGGCAGGACTAAATCTCACGTTCTCCCTGATCGTAGTCCAAAGCCTTAAGCAATAGACCATACTGGCTCTCAAACGACAAATGGGCAGTTCCAAAACCAGAATGTTAGGCAGGGCATTTTATAACTGCAAAATTATTAACTGTTTCCTCTGTCCACTGGAGAGGGTTGTTATGACTGGGAAGGTTCCAAAAATGGTAAAAAACATTTATCCAAGTCTGAATAACAGAATAACAGAATTGGAAGGGACCTTGGAGGTCTTCTAGCCCAACTCTCCACTCAAGCAGGAGACCCTATACCATTCCAGACAAGAGGCTGTCCAGTCTCTTCTTGAAAACATCTAGTGATGGAGCAGTCACAATTTCTGGAGGCAAGCCATTCCACTGGTTAATTGTTCTAACTGTCAGGAAGTTTCTCCTTAGTTCTAGGTTGCTTCTCTCCTTGATTAGTTTCCATCCACTGTTTCTTGTCTTGCCTTCGGATGCTTTGGGAAATAGGTCAATCCTCCTCTTCTTTGTGGCATCCCCTCAAATATTGGAACACTGCTATCATGTCTCTCCTGGTCCTTCTTTTCTAGCCTATTGAGGCACAAACAGCTTTCCAATCTCCTTATTTTCTAATGCACTTGGCTCAATATACTATGTGCAGTGGAAGGACCTTGCAGGAAGCCTTGGTCGATAGCTTATTGTACACTTATTCCGATAATGGATCACCATCTCTCTTGCCATCCATCTCTCTTGCTTTCCAACTCCTACCCAGCGATATAGCTGCATGAGGCTGAGATTTTTTGGCAGGTATCCCTGATTGGATGTGGGAAATATGGATAGGGAATGCACATATATGCATATTCATTGGGCACCCAAATTGAAACAGAAGTTAATACTCCTACCTGCTACACACACACAAACACACACACACACACACACTTCATTTCTTGTATATTTCATTGCAGTTGGCAATGTTGGCACAAGTATCTCCTAACCGCCATCTCTGCCTTTCAGACTCACAACAGCTGCAAGATTCCTTAACCCACCAGCTTGCCTCCTTCGAAAATAAAGACAAACATAAAAGACAAAAAGGCCCATAGGACACTTGTTAAGAATTTGTAGTTGAATACAGACATAAATCAAAGTAGCATACAGAGCAAAACAAGAAAGAGAAAGGGGGGGACCCTTCTCCAGTTGGGTAATTCTAAGGTGACCAATCGTCCTCCTTTAGGGAGGACAGTCCTTCTTTTGTAAGTTCTGTCCTCTCTCGAAAAGTGTCCTTCTACGTGTCCTCCTTTTCGATATTTGAAGACTAATCTGTAAATCTCCCGATCGATGCCGATCCGATCCGTTGCATGTGATGTGACGTATTTGTATTTGACATGAAGATTCGTCAAGGCTCGGTACAGTGCAGCGAGACGTGATTATGAGACGCATGTGCTCCGCACAGGATAATTGTTTTGAGAGAGTGCGCCGTGCGCAAGAATACGCCGCACGCAAGTGGCTTTGTTTACTTCTTACCAAAATATGACACAGCACACACACATGCATTAGACTCACTTTTTTTCTTCAATTTATTTGTGTCCTCCTTCTCATTGAGTTGGTCATCTTAGTCATTCAAGTAGGAGAGTGCTGGTTTTAGTAAAGGCTTCTAAAGCCTCTTACTCAGAATAAGATGAGTGGCCTAACCCTAACCCTAACTATTGGTATACTTGTGAATATTATGTGAAGAAAGACATGTCCCCAAAGTGGGTGGCTTTTTGATGCATCCTTGTTTTAAATGCAATCTGCATTTAATGTTTGATATAAAGAATTGTTATTGCCAAGTCCACTGGGCAGAAATGGTACGTATCATTATTTTATCCATGACCTCTCTGGCAAATTTGGAAACAGTAGTAGTCTTCAGCGAAACAGATTGTTTTTGGAATACATGTGCTTTCACTGTTGCCAGAAAAAAATAATAATCAGTGTGAATAGGGAATGTGAAGCCATCATTTAAAAAGAAAGCTTTTTCATAAACAATGAAGGACCTTCTGCTTATTTAAAAGGTCTGGGTATGGCAGTTCCTCTTCTTCAATGCACAAGCATGTCAAGTAATAATGAAGATAGCCAAAGTCATGAACTTAGATTGATATAAAAATAAAAAATAAAATCAATAAGCAGAAGATTAAAAATAGCAATCAGAACAGTTTTAATAACTGCAAACATTCAAAACAACTCCAAACATTTAAGCAACAGAAATTATTTACTACCAACTTTCTCTATGAGTAGTTTCTGTAAATGGAGGGGGGGGGAGGAACCCTTCCCTTTTAAAAAAATCTCTGCTGCCTTTGAACATAGTTTGGAATAGATGTTCTCTCAAAATGACTTCAGTTTTTGTTTTGAAAAACACGAGGAATCTTAATTATTTGTACTATTAAACACTAGCTCTTAATAGGTTGTTGGCCAGTTATGACCTCCAGCAATGGAATTAAGTGAGTTCCTATTAAAATAGGGTTAACATGCATTGATTGCATCTAGAAAATTCACCCATACAGTACTGTATGTACTAGGAAATCTTTTCAACATGAAAATTGTAATCAGTTTGAAAAACTAGCTAGGTATATTAGAGACAGTAATAGGTGCATTTTTAGTTTTCTCTTTGTGTAGTATAGGCTACATTTAAACATTTTCTCTGAATATTTTCTCTATACTTAAAATATAGCAATTAAATGATAATTAAGTGTTAACACCACTGTATAAAGCAGGGGTGTCAAACTGCCGGCCTGCGGGCCAGATGTGTCACGATGAAACTGCGCCCACCCCATTGCCAGCAATGGGGAAAAAGCTCCACTACATCATGCGACGCCATGTGATGTTGCGAGTTTGACATGTCTGGTATAAAGCCTTGGTAAGACCACACTTGAAATACTGCATCCAGTTTTGGTCGCCACAATAAAAAAAAGATGTTGAATTCTAAAAAGAGGGGAAGAGCAACAAAGATGACTGGATGCTAAAACATAAAGAACGGTTGCTGGAACTGGGTATGTCTAGTTTAATGAAAAGAAGGACTAGGAGTGATATGATAGCAGTGTTCCAATATCTCAGGGGTTGCCACAAGTAAGAGGGAGTCAAACTATTCTCCAAAGCATCTGAAGGCAGGACAAGAAGCAATGGATGAAAACTAACCAAGGAGAAAAACAACTTAGAACTAAGGAGAAATTTCCTGACAGAACAATTAATCAGTGGAACAACCTGCCTCCAAAAGGCAAGTGGTGGGTGCTCTAACACTGATGATTTTTAAGAAGAGACTGGACAGGCATTTGTCCAAAATAGTATGGGGTCTTCTACTTGGGCAAGGAGTTAGACTAGAAAACATCCAAGCTCCCTTCCAACTGTGTTATTCTGTTATTCTGATGGGGGTATTTACCCTAGAGCTCTTGATACCAGGCAGTATTAATGGCATTATTTGCTTAGCCTGGTCTATCTTGTTGGGCTGACATCTTGGAAGTCTGAAGACATTGCCTTATGTTGTTTTCTTGTCCCAGGCTTAAACCCCTCTTATTTGACCATGGTTTGGTCAGTGGCTCTTTCACTTTGTGCTTCAAGGCCATTCCATATTCCTTCTGCAAGAATGCCAATCAAATAAGCTTTGTGTGTGTGTGTGTGTGTGTGTGTGTGTGTAGTAAGTTTTTTCCAGACACACTGGTCTGATTGATGCACCTTGGTTTTTGTAACTGCTATACTGCAGTTCTACTATTATGATCGCTTTTGCCTTGCAGCCCCAGCCTAGGAGCGTTAAGCAGGCTCTCTCTCTCTCTCTCTCTCACACACACACACACACACACACATTAACAGTAAATATTCATGAAAGAATTGCTTTACAATAGATAAGGAAAGAAGACAACCAAAGAGAGAGAGAGAGATGGGTACCTTGCATTGTGTGAAATCATTAAAATATATTCCTAAAAAGAAACATTAATTTTGATATATGAGTTGAGCCAAGGCCCTAAAATACATACAATTACAACTGAGCCCAAAATTTCTGTTGCTAAGCAAGACAGTAGTTAAGTGAGTTTTCCTCCATTTTACAACCTTTCTTGCCACAATTGTTAAGTGAATTGCTGCAATTATGTTAATAACACGGTTGTTAAGTGAATCTGGATTCCGCATTGACTTTGCTTGTCAGAAGGTTACAAAAGGTGTTTACATGACCCTGGGACACTGAAACAGTCATAAATATGAGTCAGTTGCCAACCCTCTCAATTTTGATGACACCATTATGGGCATGCGGCAACGGTTGTAAGTGTGAAAAATGGTAATAATTTGTAATTTTTCAGTGCCATTGTAACTTTGAACGGTCATTAAATGAGTTGAGGACTGTCTGTCAAATACACAATAGAGAAACAGAAAGTAAAAATAAAACATACAGCAACTTGGCATTTTCCAATCAATCATCCACATAGCCAGGAGATAGGCTCTATCCCAGTGGTGGTGAACCTATGGCATGTGTGCCAGAGGTGGCACTCAGAGCCTTCTCCCAGCCCCACATCCCCCCGCAGCCCCCTCCTCACCAGCAGCCCCCCTGGAGGAGAGTCGCCCCCAAGCGCGGCCCATGCAGAACAGCACAACCAAGGACATGGAAGCCAGGCAGTGGAGACAAGACTCCACCCTCATGCCCCATCATGCACAGATGATGCTATGGGGTGCAGGCAGAAAGCATGGCCACCATGGCACTGCTGGGACGCCTGGGCGATCTGTGGTGGGCCGTGGAGGCGGTGGGTGGCCCTGCCAGCGGGCGGGGTGGGGGACAGATTGGGGATAGGACAGAGCAGGGACGGGCGGGGGCAGGGGTGGTTTTTGGGTACTCGGTCTCTAAAAGGTTCGCCATCGCTGCTCTATCCCACACTGGGGGTCCAGGCTTGGGAATAACACTAAATTTTCAAGATCCTATAAATGGCCAACTGATAAAGGGCCAGTCTAATCTCAGTCTATATCCTTTCAATTTTTTCAAAGATGAACTCTATAATCAATTAGTCATTACCATATTGGCATAATAAAAATCCCATTACAAAAGGGATTTCAAAGCATTTTTTCTGTGGCAGTGTTTAGCGGCATAAGAATACATCTATACATTCTATCTGAGCATGATATATTTTTTTCCAATTTGACTGTTTATAGCTGTCTCCTCTATCCTATTCCCTGGGTCATCCTCTAGGATATTTTCTGTCATTCTTAGTTTTATGGACTGTTGTTTCGCACTAAGTAGCCCACACAGAGCTCTGAATCACTGACAAATTTAATCATGTTTTTTTTATTATTTTATCTTCTCCAGCAAAGGATGCATGAGACAAATCAAAATTCATCTTATAAAGTCTTTTGTGGTAATGGCCTTCTGGGCATAATCTTAAAATGCTTCCCAGCTTTATAAATTATAGTTACTCATCCTGATCAAATATGGGCTTGGCTGTACAATGTAGCAATATATTGTCTGGATCCAAATATTGGCTAACTTGTAGAAAACACTGAACCACAATTTAGCCACACTTAGCTCATGTTGCATGTGCCCATCAAATATAGTTAGTCTATGGCCCACTTATGTCATGCAAACTCAGAAAGGTGGATTGAATAAAACATGATATCAGCTACTGAGAAGTTTGTACACCGACTGTGATGACTGCATACAAAGAAATGAAGATGTAATTATGAATGAAAAGGGTAAAATGAATGTTAAACAAATTGGTGTCATTTGATGGTTATGGGAGTGTATGAAAGTAGAAAACAATAGATTGGTGATAGTTGTATATTACATTCCAGTGAAGGTTGATAATGGAAAATAAGGGATGTATTTTGAGCAAAAGTTAAATGAATGTAATGGAAAAATGCTTTCTGATATGAAGGGATGAAAAGGAAAAGTACAGAAAAAATGACTGGGCCATTTGAATACCCATGCATTAATTAGAATGGTGATTGGTTAGCCAACATTAGGAGTGAATTTTGATTCATCGTGCTCTCTGAGTTTGGTTGTTTTCCTTAGTAGTACTGATGTTACCTAGCTAAGGTAATGAAACGTCTGCAAGAAAAAGGGCGTTGTTTACCTGAACGCCTATTCTCAGCATGATGATGGATAATTCACCAATGGGTTATCTTAACCTTCCTGCTCCACGTGACTAAGTCTGAGTTTATAAATATCAGTACCACGCCATGTGCTCCCCAGTTTTGAGACTAGGCGATATGTGTACGTNTGTACGTGTTTGTTGTAATACCCAGGCTTCCAGGCCCTAGGGTGGGGGTGAATTATCCATCATCATGTTGAGAATAGGCGTTCAGGTAAACAACGCCCTTTCTCCAACATGATTGGATGGATAATTCACCAATGGGACATACCAAAGCCCTGTGTCCCTAAGGGAGGGAGTCTGACTGGGCCTGGCTATCTACTAATGTCAATGCCTGCTTCAGGACCTTACGTCCGAATGAAGCCTCAGTTGCTGCATACTTGTCAACCTTGTAGTGGCGGACAAAGGATGAGGGCGAGGACCAGGTCGCTGCCCTGCAAATCTCCTCTATGGATGCCTGAGTTGTCCAAGCCGCCGAGGTGGCAGCGCCACGGGTAGAGTGAGCGGTTATATGACTGGGAATTGGCAGTGACTGGTTCTGGTATGCTAGGGCAATGCAGCTCCTGATCCATCTGCCAAACAAGCAAGCTCAGAGAGCAGTGAGGATCCCTCATCTCAACCCTGAGCTGCAAATATTCTCCTTCATTGGTTGAATGAATGTGTCTTAATAAAAAAAATAAAAGCTATGTACTATAAAGGGATGAGTGGGAAGGAGAAGAGAAAGTACAGAAAAAGTGACTAGGCCATTTGGAGGCCGAAGAATGAATTAGAATGGTGACTCTTTGGTAAACATCTGCTTAGAAAATTATCTTGCTGGCTGCACACACTGATTGCTTCCATTACTCTTTCCCTTAAGAGAAAAACATCACACAAAGTAGGAATCACTTTGGGAATGCTGAGGATGCCTTGTGCACCCTCTCACAAATGACTTCTGATTTGCCTGTATGTTGCATCATGCTTCCCATTACTCTCTCTCTCTCTCTCTCTCTCTCTCTCTCTCTCTCTCTCTCTCTCTCTCTCTCTCTCTCTGTCCAATTTAGGGGAATCGAGCAATTGGGTATTTCCTAGAAGCGCTGGATTTAAATTCCCATCCAGTCACCTCTGTTATCTGCAATAATGGTTTGAGGGATAGCCAAGTTGCAGGGCTCTGTCAAGCTGGTGGCTTGGTGGAAAGGAAACACTAGATGACCTCCAAGGTCCCTTCCAACATTATTATTATTATTATTATTATTATTATTATTATTATTATTATTATTATTATTATTATTATTATTATTATTATTATTACTACTACTACTACTACTATTATTATTATTATTATTATTATTATTATTATTATTATTATTATTATTATTATTATTATTATTATTATTATTATTATTAGGGTAGAAGGCACTGCAGAATGTAATAATCACCATCAACCAACTGCAGCAATGCTTTGTACCCCAAAATCACTGGTGTTCCTCCAAAACACTTATGAAAAAGCAGTGAGGAAGTGGGTGGAACTGTTTCAGACCAGCCTTAAAATCTTGACATTGTCATTGAGATTACATTGCCCATGACATTACATGGCCCTTGTTAAAAATCCTGTCAGTGAGAATAATTAATTAGTGGAATGGCTTGCCTCCAGAAGCTGTGGGTGCTCCATCACTGGAAGTTTTTAAGAAGAGATTGGACAGCCATAAGTCCAGTCTCCTGCTTAAGCAGAGGGTAGGAATGGAAGACCTCCAATTTCTTCCCTTCCAGCAATGTTACTCTGTGATTCTGTATTCTTCAAAAGGAAGTATTGAAATGTCATCATTCTATATACTTTCTGCAAACAATTGAAGGATTGCTGGTACTGAATTTGATTTCACTGTAAAATTTGAAATGTGGTAACCTATCTCCATATCCTTTTTGTAACATCCCTGTTCTCCAAAGGATGCCTGCAGCTGCTACTTCTAACAGTGGACCTGGCAATTCTGGCTTGTAGAATTCATAATTACGAGTTGTACACCCTTGATGATAAGAGGAGCGGAAGTTTATTTTTTTACCACTTCACAGGGCCATCAAATGGATTTTCAAAGATACATAAATAGCTGCTAGAAAGAAGGGTAAGAGTGAATAAATGAATTTATTATGGCCCTTTCACCAATAAAACAGTAAAACTGTCTTCAGGCTCAGTTTTTTGCCACCTTATTGCCCTGATACCCAGAAAATGCTGAAAAGAATCTGAACTCCATCTTTGAAAGCTTGGAAGAAAAACCAGGAAATGACTATCTCTTCAGTTGCCTTTTGGATTTTCAAACAACAGTTATAGAAAGGTGTCCAAAGTGGTGAGGAACGATGCAATGGCAGAAGATGTGCTGTCAAAGTCCAGTTCATCAGATTACTTGAAAGGCTTTCTCTTTTTTTTTTCATTTGCTTCATTTTCTCATCCACAAATAGGAGTAAACAAGCTCACAAGTTCCTTGGAAATAAAAAACACATTAAATGATTGTGTGATTTAGAAAGACCATATAATCTAGTAGAAGTGTGTAGGTGTTTAGAAGGCTGAGGTTTCTATAGTATATTACTCAAAATATTCCCATCCATCTTTTCTAAACCATATAACCATTTAATAATGTGTTATTATTCTTTCAAGGAAATTGTGAGCTTGTTTACTCATATTTGTGGATAATTAATATTTCTGTAGTCTCTTTAGAGAGTTGCCATGGATAAGAAAGATCAAGAGCACCGAGACCAACTGCTGATGGTGCTTCTTATTTCTAAAACAAAAATGCCCTTATTCTCACTTCTGTTTAGACTGCACTGAGACCGGTGAATCCCCATTAATAATAATATAAAGAAATTCAAATTGGGTCACATGGTTGGATATCACGCTAAGCCATAATGTGATTTGTTGGTTTTGGCTCAATCATTGTGACCAATAAAATATAGGCTCTGGGGAAGTACAGTATATAAATCCAGCTCACTAGAACTTTCTCAACAAACCATGGTTAAATCATAATGCAACATGTGAACTCAGCCCCCTGTATTTATTTTCCATCTTTGTTCAGTAGCCCAGAAAGAATATGTTGGCTAACCAGTGCCCATACATAGGAGCTGTATTTCCCTAATCCCATGTAGCATGTCTGGGCAGGACCATCCTAGTTCAAAACATCAGCCAGCAAGAACTCCATCTTTTCCTTCAACCTTTTTTGACCGAAAAAAAATTCCCTTAGACTCACACTTGCTGGAGAATTGCTACCATTGTGGAAGGCTGCCATTGTGGAAGGGCATCTTGTGACCCCAAAAAAGTATAGCTCAGCAATCATGTCTGAGGGCCAACCTGTTTTTCTCACACTGGAGGGGGATGGTGAGCAAGAATGCTAGTGAAATAATGCCAAAGTGGGAGGAGTCACAATGCAAATGGGGGCATGGCTGACATTTTTTTTAAAAAAGAAATATCTCCACCCAGTGTCCCCAAGACATTACAAGTCATAACCCAGCCTACAAATCATAACACTGAAATTCAGCAACATGATAGAATAAGGTTGACACATTCCAAATGACCTTCTTAGTGTACTTCCTTACTTATTTAACAAATTTATGTGGCTACCCAAGTCACACACGAGTGAGTCTGGGCAGCTTACAACATAAAAACCATAACCCACACTCACTCATACACCATGACAGCAGCAACACTTGATTGGTTCCATCTCCATGCAGGGTTCTGAGGTCCCTGACAAAAGCACATCTTCAGGGCTTTCATAAAAACAACAATATGGGGGCAATTTTACCTCTGGGTGAATGATGTTCCATAGAAACATTATGGGACATAGAGTCTTGCTCCTCTGCCTGCCTGCTTACTTCTTCCCCATATCTTTTTCCTAGTGTGCCTCTTGGATTCTGTACCTTCGAAGAGTGACTGTCTTGTCTTTTCTGATCAGCTCTTAGAAAGGTTAGAGATTTCATAAGTCTTAGCAAAAGGGAATAAAGATTGCTGGATCACTCCACAGATGCAGTGGTAAATCAACTAAGCACTTTCAGAATGCTAAGCAATAATTTTATGTGTGCAGGTTTTGCCAATTGTTGAACTACACATTCTGTTGACTTTTAATTCAGAAGGGATAAAAGGATGTGCTCACTGTCTACTCAGCCTCTCTCCCTCCAGGCATCTCCAGCAGTCCCATTCTTTGGAGTGTGGACAGACGTTTGTGGTTTTGCTCCATAGCAGACCAAAGAAGGCAATGGAGACAAAGGGACTGTTAGAGCAGCTGGGTGATCAGGGCAGCTTCTGAGTCATCATGGCTGCCCTGGCCTATTAATGTGACCAATGGGATCTCTAGCTTGCGGCAAACACAGCCAAACACATCAGCTGCTTCAGTTGCTAATGATATTGTTGTACCAGGAATGGCAAACTAGCCATTTGCAAGCTGGACCTGGATTCCTTAAACAATTTTATTTCGTGCCAGCAACCCAGTAAGTTTTAATTGAAGTAAATTTTTGGCCCTTCTCATTCCATCAGTAAAGCAAAGAACAATTCATGATTATAATCAGATAGTCCATATTCATTTTATTATGTTTATCATTCTTCTTCCTTCCAAGGAGTTCAGAGCAACAGAGTGTCTTGCTTGATTTTTGTGATAGTTATTATGCTGGAGAGAGAGAGAGAGACAGACAAAGACAGAGACAGAGACAGAGACAGAGAGACAGAGAGAGACAGAGACAGAGAGAGAGACAGAGACAGAGAGAGACAGAGAGAGACAGAGAGAGACAGAGACAGAGAGAGAGACAGAGACAGAGAGAGAGACAGAGACAGAGACAGAGACAGAGAGAGACAGAGAGAGCGCATGATGGAGGAAGGCAGTTTGTATGTACAGTCAGAGCACCTATAATAGGGATAATTTTTTTAAAAAAACTCACAATGTGGCTACGATTGTGTGAATGAAACCCCACTTGTTTTATGCGCATGATACCTGCACTGTACATAAAAAAGGTTTTAATCCTCCATGGTTATATATATTTTATATTATAAAATATACATTTTATTTGTTGAACTACATGGAACTCTCCACATTCTGTTTAACCCAAGTCAGCCAGGTCCTGAAACTAGTCTTAATCAATTCTCACTATTGTCAAGACTTAAAGAGATCTCCAGTTTTGTTGCAGCGAGAATCCTGTCAAGTATGGTTAGGCTGATCGGGGATTTCAATTGAAACCTCTGTAGACTTAGATCAACACTCTAAAAACAACACTGTGCTTAACTATGTCATGCTTAGAAGGAGGATTGAATTCTGTGTTTAATCATATAAATGTATTTTATTTATATTTCCCTGACTTAAGTCTATATTCTATTATTGTTTGACCTTTTTGGTTGAGCCACACCTGCTTTGATATGGAGGTTAGCTACCACTGGATTAATGCAAGATAAATTTGTGAAGCAAAACACATGCACATATGGACACCTTTGCACTTCCAGTTCCCTATCTTGAAAATAGCCCTGGGAATATATCAGTTGGCTATCCCAGTACTACCCAACCAAATACAACCTTATCACCCATTTTATTTCCATATCAGTGCTTGATCTCTGGAGGCGGACATATCTGTTTGTAATAAACCAACTCATTTCTTCTCACATTTTCATTAGCAAGGGACAAGAATGACTTAAAACTAACTAAGGTGATAGATTTACAGTGAGGGTAATTGGTTCTGATGGTCTGCGAAACTAATTAAAAGACTGAGGTGTTCATGCCTATGGAAATACTATGAAGCTGTAAGGAATCTTATTGAACAATTTGCCTCTGAAACAGATAAATTGTTCCAGAAACAGGTCTTGCTTGATTGTCTTTCTTTTAGAACTCAATACCATTCATCAAATGGAAAGAAATCCTGTTGCAAGGATGAAACAGGGCCTATGAATCACAAAGTTTTCCTTCTATTTTTTTTTCCTACTATGCTAAGTTAGGATTAGGCTTTTTGCATGGTCTCAATATATTTCCTCTGGTGATATCTGTAATAGTACTTATTTTTCTGATTAATTTAAAGTGGGTGAATAATTAGCCATTAGGTAGATTAAGGAGATGAAAGTATTTTTAAGTAGTGCTTTCTAACACTTAAAATCTCAACCTAACTTACAATTAATTCATGTAATTGTGGTTCATTCTGTTAAAATTTCCAGATGCCCCTTTAAATATTTGAGCCCTTGAAACAAAACTGATGTGTGTGTAATTTATGGTCCAATTCCTTTGCTGATCCTGTTGCATTTGCTCATAATTAAGGGTCAACACTTTTTCACACAATCACACTGCATTCTCATCAGCCCATCTTCCATTTTCCACAAACTTGTTGCATTCTCACAAACCTTATGTGAGATACAATATGCTTATAAGACATAGAAAATTTCATGGCTTTGCAGAGGATCTTATGGGTTCTGAGGTGAATACCCCAAATCATCACATTGTAGGATCTCAGTCATTTTAATTGTAGGAAAAGTACTTTAATTAACATGAAAATGAAAGAGGACAGAGAGAAGTATCTTCAGATGCAATGGCAGCCCATGAAGTTGGCTGAGAATGCCATACTGTAATGTTCATGAGAATGCCAATCTGATTCCCTTCTTTTTTCAATTGAAGTTGACATGAAAAATTGTGCAAATCACAGAAACCAGATTATTCCTACAAAAGACCAGGATGCAATACAATATTTGTTACAGCAGGGGTCTCCAAACTTGGCAACTTTAAGCCTTGTGGACTTCAACTCCCAGAATTCCTCAGCCATCCATACTGGCTGGAGAATTCTGGGAGTTGAAGTCCACAAGACTTAAAGTTGCCACGTTTGGAGACTTCTGTGTTACAGGGACAAGGTTCTCTGAACAAATGAGTATTTAGTTATTTGTTTGTTTGTTTTCCAGCTTTATTATTTTTACAAATAACTCAAGGCAGTTGACCATACTTAATATTCCTTGCTCCTCTTATCTTGCCCTCAACAACAACTCTGTGAGGTGGGTTGGGCTAAGAGAGAGTGACTGGCTCAAAGTCACCCAGCCACCCTTTATGCCTAAGGTGGGACTAGAACTCACAGTCTCCTGATGATTAGCCCAAAATCACCCAGCCAGTTTTAATGCCCAAGGCAGGACTAGAACTCAGAGTAACCTGATGCCTTCACCACTACACCAAACTGGCTCTCAGTGGACTTAATACTACTTCTTTATAATGTTGTCTGTCAGATGAGATGGAGCAGAAGTTTCTGCCTTGTTGGCATTTGAAGGTATTGCCAAGGAAAAGCCAAAGCATTTCCCTACTTGTCCCCCATATGATAATTGAAACTGTCATCCAGTTATTTAAATATGTGAAAATGGTGTCAATTATCCACTACTATAAACCCTGCATTGTGACAACATCAGGCTGTTGCCAAACGACGGAAGGTGAGAAGTTTGTCCTCATGTTTACAATCACTTTCCTTGATTGTGTGCAGAAATTTGATCATTCCATCTGGAACATCTGAAGAGCCAGGAACCAATCAGTGAAGCTCTTTATGAGTCATACAACAGGAGTTTCAGCACAAATACAGATATGATCACAACTGAGCTCAAAATTTCCATTGCTAAGCAAGACAGTTGTTAAGTGAGTTTTACCCCACTTTACAACCTTACTTGCCACAGTTCTTGAGTGAATCACCACAGTTCTTAAGTTAGTACGTGAATCTGGCTTCCCCATTGACTTTGCTTGTTGGAAGGTTGCAAAAGGGGATGGCCAAGAACACTGCAACCGTCATAAATACGTGTCAGTTGCTAAGGGTCTGAACTTTGATCACGTAACTGTGGGAAATGCTGCAAAAGTTGTAAGTGTGAAAAACGTACTAAGTCACCTTTTTCTCACCTCTTTTGAACGGCCTCTCAATGAAGACAAGACAAGGACTAGCTATATTTTCTTATTTATGTATTTTTTACAGGAGCTAGGATTTATCAGAGAAGGTGCAGAACATCTAAAGCACTTTCTATTTCCTATATTTTTCAAACTGTTGAGGCAAATACGAGGGCAATTCGGAAATAAACTGAAACAGACACTCGCAGATACAGAACTTTTATTACACACATTACAAAACTACAACATTACATTACGTTTTGACATAATTGCCACTCAAATTAAGGCACTTGTCATCACGTCTTACAAGTAGTAGTTGCTCAGTAGTTGCTCAGCACCAAACCTGGGCTATGAGGGAGGGAGGGTTTTGATCAAAAACATCCCAACGGAACTGCTTCAAAAGTTCTTGGGTGCATCTAGTGGTGTGCAGGTGAGCATTATTGTGAACCAACACCACACCGGAAATGGTACCATAGAAAATCCCGCCAAATGTGAAGATGCCAAAGGAGCACTGCTAGTGAAGTTCATGGAGCGTGGTTCAACCATCAGTTCAGAAGTCTACTGTGAAATGTTATGAAAACTCAGACTAGCCACCCAGAACAAGGGTCTGGTCTGGTGTTGGTTCACAATAATGCTCACCCGCACACTGCTAGACGCACCCAAGAACTTTTGAAGCAGTTCCGTTGGGATGTTTTTGATCACCACCACCCCCATAGCCCAGATTTGGCGCCGAGCGACTACGACTAAGGAATTTCAAGCCTTGTAAAATGTTATGACAAGTGCTTCAATTTGAATGGCAATTATGTCAGAAAGTAATGTAATTTGTAGTTTTCTAATGTGTATAATAAAAGTTCTGTATCTGCGAGTGTCTGTCATTGATAACTAAATGGATATTTATTTCCGAAGTGCCCTCATAGTTCACAGTGAGATATTAATGATAATTGAAATCATATAAAGGAAGTTTCTAAAGGGGATCCCACTATTAACGTTGCTCTGCATTACTTTAGCTTTTCCTGCTGCAAGAACTGCTGCCCATACTTACATTAATTTGTCTTTAAGAGCTCTGTATTTGATATTATCATTCAGTAAGGACTCTTTTTATTGGCCATTACAATAGCTACCCCCTCTAGATACATTCTAGGGAATTATAGTTCAGATTCTTTATATGAATACCAGTTTGGGGACTGATTACGTACAGCTTCCAATTGTCCCACAACAACTTGCCCCACCTATAGATATGATGAATAGATGGCACAGTACTCAGTACAACTAGACTCAATTCATTTTTAAACCAAGTTCACTAAATGTGTTTTCTTCTTTAGATTTCTGGTAAAAAGAAAACATAAATTAAAGCTATACAGTGAAATGCTGGAAAAATAATCCCAGCAAATCAAAAATTAATAATTGCAAAACATGAAAAAATGGCGAAGGGAGATGCTGAAATTTTGCCAATTAAAGGTGTAGTTCCTCATATTTTATCTGTAAGTTAAGTCAATTGAAATTATTTAAAAAAAACTGTGGGCATTGTAATCTAAAATATCTGCCTAATCTTAAGTGGGCTTTGAATCATACTAACTAAAGTTGGCTACAGCCACACAGTGACTGTGAGAAGTTACCTCTTTCTCATTTATGCTATTTCTAGAATGCATTCACTTGCTGTGTGACAATCTCCAGTTTTCTCCTGAGTTTGGTTTTGAAAAGTTTTGCTAAGAGGTTTTCACAAATTCTACCTATCTATAAAGATCTTTAAATTAGCCAGGTAGCTAGAATGGTCTTTAGCAAAGTGATATAGAAGGTGGGGAGGGATTGGTCAATCAACTAGACATCATGGTAGTAGACAAGGAGCAGAAGACAGTGGTGATGATAGATGCAGCTATGTACCAGTAGGGGAGAGAAGGTGGAAGAAGAAGGAGAAGGAGAAGGAGAAGGAGAAGGAGAAGGAGAAGGAGAAGGAGAAGNAGAAGAAGAAGAAGAAGAAGAAGAAGAAGAAGAAGAAGAAGAAGAAGAAGAAGAAGAAGAAGAAGAAGAAGAAGAAGAAGAAGAAGAAGAAGAAGAAGAAGAAGAAGAAGAAGAAGAAGAAGAAGAAGAAGAAGAAAGAGATTCAATCAATCAGAATAGAGCTGGAAGGGATCATAGAGGTCTTCTAGTCCAATCCCCTGCTCAAACAAGAGACCCTATACCATTTCAGACAGGTGGCTATCTGTCCAGTCTCTTCTTAAAAACCTCCTGTGATGAAGAACCTACAACTTCTGAAGGCAAGTTGTTCCACTGGCTAATTGTCCTCACAGTTAGGAAGTTTCTCCTTAATTCCAGGTTGCTTCTCTCCTTGGGTAGTTTCCATCCATTGTTTCTTGTCTTGTTTTCTGTGCTTTGGAAAATAAGTTGACCTCCTCTTCTTTGTGGTAGCCCCTCAAATACTGGAATACGATGATAGATGAGAGAGAGAGAGAGAGAGAGAGAGAGAGAGAGAGAGGGAGGGAGGGAGGGAGGGAGGGAGAGAGAGGGAGAGAGAGAGAGAGATATCCTCTAGTCCTTGTCTACTACTATGATGTCTAGCTGATTGACCAGTCCCTGCCTTTCTGTCTGGATCTGGAAGTCTCATAGGAATTTAGATGGACAAGGAAGAGAATATGGCAAACTACTTCTGAAAAGCCATGCCAAGAATAGAACCCAATTGAACAGAAGAAAAGAAAATACAAAATGCATCCGCTGTATTGCTTCCTGATAGCTTTCAACAAGAAGAGACTTAACTGTCAAACAGTCTTTCATGCTGCTCTATACTTACTAAGGGATTAGAAAGGAGATTATTAAATGTATGGTCTGAATGAATTAGGATGAACAAGGGTGTTCAGAGGCTGGCATGAGAGCCGTGGTGGCTCAGTGGTTAGAATGCAGTACTGTAAGCTAACTCACTGCTCACTCCAGGAGTTCGATTCTGAGAGGCTCAAGGTTGACTCCGCCTTCCATCCTTCCGAGGTCAGTAAAATGAGGACCCAGATTGTTGGGGGCAATAGGCTGACTCTGTAAACCACTTAGACAGGGCTGTAAATAAGCGGTATATAAGTCTAAGTGCTATTGCTAATTTAAATTATGTTGATGAAATCTTTTTTTTTTAAAGAAATTTTATTGAATATACAGTTAAAGACAAAGAAAACACATTGGACAAGATACAGTTTAAAAAAAAGACACATTGGACATGATACAACTTCCATGGTTTGAACAATACTATTGGTATTACCTTATAAAAAATAAAAAAAGTTTCTTTACATTGTAACAAAGTGAGCATTCTTACAGTAATATACATTGTAATTAAATCACTTTTAATTCTATCTTATATAAAAAGTACTGGTGTAAAAATTTCTTAGTTATCAACTTATTCATCATATGTTGATTAAATCATGCTGATGTCTTCACCTGTAAGCAGCTTATTTTGGAAGTTCTTTTGGAGATGAACCCTCAAGGATGGGATCAATAAAATTAAAGGAAAAAAAGTCAACCTGCCATGTTTCTGTTTGGGAAGTATATATGTGTGAAAGAGGGAGAGGTATATGGTTATATTATACCTTGTGTGTTCTAAATGGAAGGTTTTTTCCCCTTCTATTTACATGCTTTCAGCCACAGGGCAGTAAGTGTGGGAAGCATGATAGAGAGATGTACTGTATCGTATATCAGAACAGGAGCCAAAGAAAGGTTTTTTTAAAAAAATTCCAAGCTTGTGTGGTGGGGATTCTCATAAATCCCAATGATACCTTGGTGATACCCTGAGGTAAATAAGTATGGTGTTAGAAGTTGCTGCCTTGCTTTGTATCACATTAGCTTCCTATTTAATTAAAAGAACCCGTTAAACATTCAGAGGAAACGAGATGTCTAATTGGCACAAGGGAAGTATCTGGAGACATCCTGCTTCCCCTTGTATATAAGTTCCCAGCTCCATTTTACTTTTATTGGAGAAAATATATTTAGTTCAGAACGATGCCTCTGTAAGCTCAGCGGCTGCAGAAAAAGTTTTGAAGCTGCAGAGTGCCTATATAGGGTTTAATTCTCTATCTCTGCAGGGCACGGATTCTTAGGACTCATGCAGCTAAACGGCCTCTAAGTAGATAACAAACTCTGAAGCATATGGAAGAGCTTTCATCTCAAAGCGGGTCCTAAAAATAGCTTAAAATTCACAGTCCTGAAAGCACGTGAAGGAGCATGAAAGAGGTGGCTGGGCTTCTAGCACGTTCTGCCATGTTAGTAAGCGTACTCTTCAGAAATATCCAACACGGTCAGTGTGCAGAGAAGAGTTAAACACCCATGGCAACATTATTCACTCAAAGTATTGTAATACTGTTGAAATCTATAAATTAGGCACTACTTGATCTTGGCAAAAGAAAAGAAAAAAAGACCACCTTAAATATGCTTGTATAATAGGCTTGCTTGTGTATTTGTTTATCATTAAAGCTTTAGGGCAAATGACAGCAAATTTTAAAACACAAATAAGATCAAGCAATGTACACACAGTTCTTAAAACAAGGGGCGGGGTGGGGAAGAAGTGTGTGCGTGTGAGAGAGAAGTAACACCAGATTATGAAGCCAGACAGTTACAAGAATCCAATTAACAACTTCAGTAAGCCAGAGTAAAGGCTCTGCGGAGAGACTCAAATGCAGTTGAAATTTAAAATCCTTTAAAGAATAGGGCAGCCTTTTGCCTGGCACCTAAAAAAAGAACAAAACAACAACAAAACACCTGCCAGCACTCGAATGTTGGGGAAGTAGTTCTATTATCTGAGCAGCATTACAAGCCCTTTGTGTGACGGGCCCCCTGTCTAACCTTGAATGAAGAGATTTGGATGAGCGGCTTCACAATCTTAACTCCCAGTTATATGTAGTTGCAAGCGATTTTTCTGTTTTCACACAAAAGTGACCTAGAATAGAAAACAACATCATAAATGTTAAGGCACCAGAATAATCATAATCAGAATAATCAAATACAGGTAGTCTTCAACTTACGACCAGTTGCTTAGCAACCATTCAAAGTTACAACACATCCTGCAAATGGTACCTACCATGTACCATTTCAGGTGCTCCACAACCGTCCCACCATTTATGACCATTTGCAGCATCCCAGGGTGACATGACCACAATTGACAACATTTTTTGCCCAAAACCAGCCCATAGAAAACCATGGGTTTGCTTAACTACTCTGAACATTCACTTTTTATGAATGCTGGGTTCATTTAATGACGGCCGCAAAAGAGGTTTGTAAAAATCAGGTCGGTCTTGTGACGATCCACTTTATGACATCACGACTTTTGATTGTAATAGGCAGACTCCATTATGGCTCTAAACCTGTATACATTTATAGATGAATAGCTGTAGTTAAAAACATTAAAAACAATCACGAGTATTGTTGTGTGTTAAAGACAAAAATATTTCCAAAGCGCCTGAAGGCAGGACAAGAAGCAACGGGTGGAAACTAATCAAGGAGAGAAGCAACCAAGAACTAAGGAGAAATTTCCTGACAGTGAGAACAATTAATCAGTGGAACAACCTGCCTCCAGAAGCAGTGAATGCTCCAACACTGGAAGTTTTTAAGAAGAGACTGGATAGCCATTTGTCTGAAATGGTATAGGGTTTCCTGCCTGAGCAGGGGGTTGGCCTAGATGACCTTCAAGGTCTCTTCCAACTTTACTATTACTATTATTATTATTATTATTATTATTATTATTATTATTATTATTATTATTATTATTATTATTATTATTATTATTATTATTATTATTATTATTATTATTATTATTATTAAAAATGTTACTTATTTTGTAATATTTTTTAAAAAAACTCAGGTGGCCCTCAGAACTCCCAACACCAATGACTGAAAAGAAGTCATGCATTTTTTTTGTTTATTTATTTACTCCAATTTTTACATAGTGCCACACTCCATTGTGACTCCAAGGGGGCTACCAGAATAAAAGAGAGCTGAACTAATTAAATAATTAAAATAACAAATCCAAAGACACCTTCCCGGAAGACACCTCAGCAGAAACAACCAAAGCTCTAGTAAACTATTCTATTTTATAAGCAAAAGAGGGGGTAAGCTGAACCTCTGAAGGCATTCCAGAGGAAAGGGGTGCAATAGACAAGCAGTGTTTCTGCCCCCTCTTATATACTTCAGGGAAACATACAAATTTGCAGTGGAAACTGTAAAGTAGGCATAACATAATTAGCCAGTTCAAAATAGAAAATCCTAGGCCAGCTAATATACAGTGAGAGCCCACTTAGTTTTCATTACAAACAAATGAATCGTCAAACAAATAATAATAATAATAATAATAATAATAATAATAATAATAATAATAATAGTAAAGTTGGAAGGGACCTTGAAGGTCATCTAGTCCAACCCCCTGCTCAGGCAGGAAACCCTATACCATTTCGGACAAATGGCTGTCCAGTCTCTTCTTAAAAACTTCCAGTGTTGGAGCATTCACCGCTTCTGGAGGCAGGTTGTTCCACTGGTTAATTGTTCTCACTGTCAGGAAGTTTCTCCTTAGTTCTAGATTGCTTCTCTCCTTGATTAGTTTCCACCCGTTGCTTCTTGTCCTGCCTCCAGGCGCTTTGGAAAATAGCTTGACTCCCTCTTCTTTATGGTAACCCCTGAGATATTGGAACACTGCTATCATGTCCCCCCTCGTCCTTCTCTTCATTAAACTAGACATACCCAATTCCAGCAGCCGTTCCTTATATGGTTTAGCCTCCAGTCCCCTAATCATCTTTGTTGCTCTTCTCTGTACTCTTTCTAAAGTCTCAACATCTTTTTTACATCAATGCATAGTTTTCATTTAAGGTAAATGACAAGATCAGTATTATCCTCATCATCAGTAGTGATAACCACACAGTTGGAAGAGCTGAAAGTCCAGGTTATGGACAGGTCATCATGCATAAAATCTATCTATCTATCTTGTTGGGAGTCAACAACAACTGCAAGAGGGATCTTGGAGTCCCAGTTGACAATTACTTAAATGTGAGCCAGCAGTGTGCTGCAGCTACCCAAAAAAGCCAACACAATCCTAGGCTGTATTAACAGAGGAATAGAATGAAGATCACATGAAGTGTTAATACCACTTTATAATGTCTTAGTAAGATCACATTTGGAATATTGCATCCAGTTTTGGTTGCCATGATATAAAAATGTTGAGACTCTAGAAAGTATGCAGAGAAGAGCAACAAAGATGATTAGGGGCTGGAGGCTAAAACAAATGATAAATGGTTGCAGGAATTGTGTAGTTAAATGAAAAAAGCACTGGGGTGACATGATATCAGTGTTCCAATATTTGAGAGGCTACCACAAGGAAGCAGGGGTCAGCCTATTTTCCAAAGCACCTGAAGGCAGGACAAGAAGCAATGGGTGGAAACTAATCAAGGATTGAACCAACCTACGTAGACCTAAGGAGAAATTTCCTGAAAGTGAGTACAATTAATCAGTGGAACGACTTGCCTCCTGAAGTTGTGAGTACTCCAACACTGGAGGTTTCTGAAAAGAGCTTGTGCAACCATTTGTCTGAAATGGTACAGGGTTTCCTACCTGAGCAGGAGATTGGACTTAGAAGATCTCCAAGGTCCCTTCTAATTCTGTTTTTCTGTTAACTTGATGGCACAAAATCAATCAATCACTGTCCAGTGCAATTTTCAACACCTGAAAATGCATTAAATATAATCCTTGGGCACTGAAGGTTTCCTATCTTTCAATTAAGGCTTAACTTTTAGGTTTCATGGTCTTTTTGAGTTCTCTAAAAGATTGATTGGAGTGTAGGAATGTTTTACCATTTTCATAAGGCAAAGCTATATATTGGTGCTTAGTTTCTTAGGTTTCTCCTTTTAAATGACTTTATGTTCTTGGTGGAGTAGAGTGTTGTTACAGGAACATAGACATATGCATTGAGAGAAATCAAGTGTGTAGACCTAGTGCTGTTGTCAGTAACAGAAAGGTTAGTGAGTAAACTTTCTTTTTTAAGCTAAAGAGCAGTTCGTAAAGTATTTTGTGAAAAAAATACACAGTGTGAAGAAAGTATAAAGAAAAAGAAATCAATATGAGTTGTAAATCGGTAACAGCTTGTTTTTCCAATGGCAAAACTTTCTTCGTTAGGCTACAAAAGGAACTTGTTGGTATGCATAATTTAATTTCAAAGGAACCTGTGAAAGCTTTAAAGCATTGCAGAAACATTATTTTTTCCCACAATGAACTAGCAACTTGTCCACCTTCTTGTCATCTTGTTGTTTCTCTTACATGTGTTCATGATACTGCCTGAAAAGTGACAGAATTATAGAAATGGAAGGGCCGTATAGGGTTTGGGAATCCAACAGGCTATTTCAAATTACAGTAAACTGAATTACAGCACTCCAGAGATCTGTCTAATTGAACACATACAATAATGGAGATGCCATCATATCTCTAAGTATTTAGTACCAGCATTGAACTGATTTAATTGCAAGGAATATACCAATAGAAATAGTTCTGTAGCTTTGTAGCTCAGAGAGGTCCTGAACTGTAGGGACCTTGGTGCTCTCTGAGCTTGATTGTTTTCTTGCAGACGTTTCATTACCCAACCAGATAACATCATCAGTGCCAGAAGAAAATGGGGGCTGTTTATATACTAGTGACTTGCCCTGTCAGTGTTGGTGGAGCACTTTTGAGGAGCATTCCTTTATTAGGCTGTTGTTTACTGTTAGCTTGTTTGTCTGAGCTGGTAGTTCCTGCTAGAGTCTAACAATCTATTGTTATTAGTATATTGTTATCACATATAGCTAAACAACATCTGCACACCATTCAAAAGAGACAATCAAAATGCCAAAAAGAAAACAAAAAGATTAAACAAAAAGACAAGAACACCTCTTTGCCAGAAATCAATACCCAGAATGCAGAGATTAAAATCAAGATTAATACTAGACCAACAATCAAGAAGTAAGCAATATCCGATTCAAGGAACTCAATCAACTTGGACAATCAAACAGTAAGCAACATCCTGATCAAGGAACCACCAGGAATACTCCCACCAAGATTGAAAGGGCAAACCACTTGTATAAAAACAGAGAGTAAACCCCACTTCCTTCTACCACTGATGATGTTTCCTAGTTGGGTAATGAAATGTCTGCAAGAAAACAACCAAGCTCAGAAAGTACCAAGGATCCCACAGTAAGGAATATTTTTCTAATATTCTCCCAAACTCTACCTTCCTGTATCTTAATTTTTTCCCCAGTTAGATGTGAGATGATAGATCTTCCTTTAACTTTCTTGACTTTGTTCCATGTGAACAAAGTCTTATCTTCTTATATGTATTTGAACAGTACTATAATTTCCACTATATGTATTTGAACAGTGCTATAATTTCCACTATCAGTCCTCACAAGGTTAAACATTCCTAGTTTCTGTTTATTTAGTTTCCCATCCTCTGATATCCTCGTTGCCTTTCTCTCTCTGAATCTGATCCTGTTTGTCTGATCCTTAAGTCTTGGACATAGTTCTAGAGATGTAGTCTGTCTATTGCAGAATAAAGAATTTGATTCAATTGCTTTTCTATTCAGCGAAAGTAACTATTTCCTGGCTATGTTTCTATCAGCCTCAGATTTTAATTCTCCCTCTCAATCCTACTCTTTTCAGTGTCTGGTCATTGATAAAATATTGTAACTTAAATATAAATTCTTAATGTAAATACTGAATTAATTTTTGAAATGGTCTTTACCATCATAAAAAAATGGAGCTAATACAAACAATTGACCAGCAATGAGATTTAAGAAGTAATAGATTAAAGATGAATAAACCACTGGATCCCAAAGACAGATACCAAATGCAGGTAGTCCTCAACTTTCAACAGTTCAGTTAGGGACCATTTGAAGTTATAATGGTTCTGAAAAAAGTGACTTATGACCATTTTTCACACTTAACAACCATTCAGTATTCCCACGGACATGCAATCATAATTCAGATGCTTAGCCACCGACTCATATTTATGACGTTTGCAGTGTCCCAGGGTCATGTGATCACTTTTGGTGACCTTCTGACAAGCAAAGTCAATGGGGAAGCCAGATTCATTTAACAACCTTATTACTAAGTTAACAGTTGCAATGATTCATTTAACAACTGTGGTGAGAAAGGTCATAAAATGGGGCAAAATTCACTTAACCGTCTTGCTTAGCAATAGAAATTTTGGGTTCAATTGTGGTCGTAAGTCAAGAACTACCTGTACTTTTAAAGGCTTCTGATATGGCACGGTTGACTTCTTTACAAAATGTGCAATGCTACTAAAATCAATTATCTTACAGGAAACGTGGGAAGTGACCAACATAATACCAAGTTCTTAAAACAAAACTGAGATGAGAGCCAGGGGATTACTAGTCAAACAGCATACGATCTATCTATCTTAAATTCATAGAAAACATGACTAAGAACAGGATAATTATGAATTTAAAAGGCCTTCCTTAAGAAGAAGCATAGTCCATCTTCAAGCATAGTCTATATTCAAATGGGCTTCTATTTGTGTCTTATCAGATTTTGAACATCTGGCTAAGACTAATCAATAAATATATGTATGTGAGTGTCTGTGTTTGTGTTTGTGTGTGTATGTGTGTGTGTGTGTGAGAGAGAGAGAGATCCCAAGAGTTTCAATTGTGTATAATAAACGTGAATGAAGTTGAAACGACAAGGGAAAGTGAAAGGATGCCATGAACGATTAGTGTGAATGATATCCCTTCAATTCTGAAATACCAAGCAGATTGTGAAGAGGCTCAGAAGGATTTATCCTAAGTGAGTGAACAGTGATAAGATGTCATTATAAGTAGGCATAAAATCTGGTCCATTATCATTACTAAAATTCTAATGGGGCCTGGATGGGTAGTGACTAACCAGGATAGAGATTTTAGGATTACAGTGGATTATAATGGAAACTCAATATAAACATCTGTTCATTTATGGTAGCTGTGAGCAGGGCAGAGAAAACAAAAATAGAATTGTCAGTTCTGCAATACCTTTATGTAATGCAGCCACATTTGGAATGTTGTGCACAGTTTTGTCACTATATTCCCCAAAAAAGTTATTATAGACAATTTGGTCTAGTAGTTAAGACACCAAGCTAGAAAACAGATAATTGTGAATTCTAGTCTTGCCTTAGGCCAGGGGTAGACAACCTTGGCTCTTTTATGGCTTGTGGACTTCAACTCCCAGAATTCCTCAGCCAGGCTGAGGAATTCTGGGAGTTGAAGTCCACAAGCCATAATAGAGCCAAGGTTGTCTACCCCTGGCCTAAGGCATAAAAGCTGGCTGGGTGATCTTGGGCAAGTCACTCTTTCTCAGCCCAACTCATGTCATGGGGTTTTTGTGGGACAAACAGAAGGAGCAAGGAGTTGTAGGTATGTTCATCATCTTGAGTTATTTATAAAAATAATGAAGATGGGATAAAAATAAATAGACTAAATAATGCTGCACAAAAGGGTGACAAAAATACCATTTTTATATGCAAAGAAAGGTCCTAAGATATTTCTGGCTTTTGACTTAAGAAAATAAGCACAAGAGGACAGGAAGGAAGGAAGGAAGGAAGGAAGGAAGGAAGGAAGGAAGGAAGGAAGGAAGGAAGGAAGGAAGGAAGGATCCAGCCTTCTCTGTAGCATTAATAGTTCAGAATTAGCTAATAAAATTGATAGATTGTTTGCATGTCTTTTAAAACTATCAATTCATAGAATGTAGGTTTATAGACAAGACACAGGAACTTTACTTACTAAAAGCATTCATATTCTCTGAGGCTGGATCCAAAATTTCACCTTCTGTGCAGAAGAGTAAGATTAGTGAATGGAAGGGAAGACACATGGTTGGTTAGTTGACTGGATGGAGAGATAGAGAGACATAAAAACGTGACTCTAATAGGGAAAGCAAAATAGCCAAATTAGTGTTGTACACTAACCTGGCTCAAAACAGTAACTGTAAAAGGGACCTTGGAGTCCTAGTGGACAATCACTTAAACATGAGCCAGCAGTGTGCGGCAGCAGCCAAAAAAGCTAATACAATCTTTGGTTGTATAAACAGAGGCATAGAATCAAAATCACGTGAAGTATTAGTACCGCTTTATAAAGCCTTAGTAAGGCCACACCTGGAATACTGCATCCAGTTTTAGTCACCTCATTATAAAAAATCTGTTGAGACTTTGGAAAAAGTGCAAAGAAGAGCAACTAAGATGATTAAAGGCCTGGAAACTAAAACGTATGAAGAACGGTTGTAGGATTTTGGTATGGCCAGTCTAGAGAAAAGAAGGACTGGGGGGGGGCATGACAACAGTATTTGAGAGTCTGCCACAAAGAGGAGGGGATCAATTTATTTTCCAAAGCACCAGAAGACAAGACAAGAAACATATTGTGGGTGCTTCATCACTGAAGGTTTTTAAGAAGAGACTGGACAGCCACTTGTCTAAAATGGTATAGGGTTTCCTGTCTGAGTAGGAGGATGGACTAGAAGACCATCCCTTCCAGCTCTATTCTGGTTGACTGATTGACATGCTCAGAGGCAACCAAATGTTGTACTGTTATACTGTTATACTTTTTCCCATTCTTTTGACCCCTAGTTTAATGAAGAGAAGGATGAGGGGGTCACATGATAGCAGTGTTCCAATATCTCAGGGGCTGCCACAAAGAAGAGGGAATCAAGCTATTCTCCAAGGCGCCTGAAGGCAGGACAAGAACCAACAGATGGAAACTAATCAAGGAGAGAAGCAACTTAGAACTAAGGAGAAATTTCCTGACAGTTAGAACAATTAACCAGTGGAACAACCTGCCTCCAGAAGTTGTCAATGCTCCAACACTGGAAGTTTTAAAGAAGAGACTGGACAGCCATTTCTCTGAAATGGTATAGCCTGAGCAGGGGGTTGGACTAGATGACCTCCAAGGTCCCTTCCAATTATTATTATTATTATTATTATTATTATTATTATTATTATTATTATTATTATTAATATTAATATTATTATTATTACTGCTACTAAGACCAGCATTACCATAAGCAACAGAACATAATCATCACAGACAGGTATTTTGAAGCATCATGAAAAAAGCAGTAAAATGCACTTTATTTCTTATTATGTATTATCTGATGAAATACATGATTTTCTGGTTCAAATGCCTGAAAATGTTAGTTCCTCCCTTATGGGTGGAGGACATCATTTTCTGAACCATCTTAAGAAGCAAAATACCTTTATCTGAGCCTAAATCTCAGAAAATTAACTAGAAAATGGGCATAGTTGTATCTTGATGTTGTGCAATTGCTTTTTTTTGTTTTTTGTTTTTGTTTCTTTTTCCATTCTACAGTCTACGTATTTGAATGGTGATGGCAGGCTGTATTAGGAGTGAGTTAGAGTTTCATGCATCGTGTTGCAATCCTTCTAATCTAGGATTATATCCAAGTTGTTTTATCCATGCGTTACATAACATCTAATAAACATTACATCTGCATGTCATTATGGGAAGAAAAAAAACCTGAAAGATGCTCATTAAAGACTACTATGAATCAATTTGGCCACCCCCCAAAATTGGAACGAATAGATTTGCAAAAGTCCATTCAGGTATATTGACTGAAAGGACACCATAGTACCGACAGATGGACCAATCCAGTTGTAGATGAAATGGTAATTGCTTTCTCCTCATCAATTGAAATCTTCCCTGAGACGATTACACAGATTAAAGCCTCTCACCGAAAGGTTCTGAATAAATATAGTCTGCTTCTCTCAAGAGCATTTCCTGCAAAATACAGAAAAGTTGGCAGCTGGCCCAACATGTATTCTAACTGCAATGCATAAATGAGGCTTGGATGCTGGCTTCCTCTAGCCTCGGACAGTGAGGCTGTGGGGCTGTGCTTTGTTTGGTTGTGAATGAATAAATGTTTGCTCACTGGAGCATCTTGGCTGCAACAGGTGGAATGTGAGGACAGTGCTTCCTGAGATAATGAGGGATTGTTGACTTTCTTCTTTGGTCCAACTCAGGGTAAATATCCAGATAACTAATTGTTTGAACCTTATCTCACCTGTGCAGAAAACAAGAATGTTATTCTGCCATAGTGAACTACCTAGTCTTGGGAACTAATGCCTTGAAATTCTCTTTCAGTTTATATACGGTTTATATAAAATACTAGCTAGATTGACATGGGCAAAATATATTTATGTAGTTGCTAAAAACTGACAACAACTTGATGGTACATAACCAACCATAATCTATCTGTATGCAGTAGTGTATAATTTATCAGAATGGACAGAAAGGGAAATGTTATAGATTTTGTTAAGAGGAGACAGGGATTTTCCATTACGTTTAAAGAGCATCCTATCTTAAAGGTGAAGGTTTCCCCTGTCCAGTCATGTCCATTTCTAGGGGGTGGTGCTCATCTCTCTTTCCTAGCTGAGGGAGCTAGCATTGTCTGAAGAAATTTTCGTGGTCATGTGGCCACGGACTATAACCAAGATGCACGGAATGCTATTACCTTCCTACCCAAGTGGTACCCATTTATCTACTTGCATTTGCATGCTTTCAAACTGCTAGGTTGGCATGAGCTGGGGCAAGAACAGGAACACTCCTGTCCCATGGTATTTGAGTTTGAATTGCCAACCTTCCAGTCAACAACATCAGCATTTTAACTGCTAGGCCATCACACACACCCATCCTATCTTAGCTATATCCCAATGCATTGGTGGCGAACCTATGGCACAGATGCCAGAGGCGGCACTCATAGCCCTCTCTGTGGGCACGCGCGCCGTCGCCCCAGTCCTAGGCCTTCAGCTGGGTTTTATAAAACCTTTACACTTTAGGCCTCCGCCGCCATGTGCAAAAAAAAAAAGGTCAAATCAATCAGTCAATTTCAACTTCTCGCGGGGAAAAAAAAAGATCTTGCAAAGTTGGAATTGATTGATTGAACTTTTTAGTCCCACCCAGTCTGCCGTTACCAATGCAGCCATGCCCAGCCAATGGGCCACGCCCAGCCAATGGGCCACACCCACCCAGCACTCGACGATGCATAGGTGGGTTTTGGGTTGCAGTTTGGGCACTCGGTCTCTAAAAGGTTCGCCATCACTCTCCTAATGCAAAATTCATACAATGCAGTTGTCTCAGCCCCTCACCATGTTTCACAGTATTCATTTTGTGCCTATAGTGCATGTTAGACACATCCTGTATTTAATACAAAACCCACATACTTATCTGTCAGTGAGTAGGTTGCACACTTACTAAGTAACCCAGATTTTTTAACGTGAGAGTCACATTGTTCTTCAACATTTTGGGTGTGATGGTTTCCTTGCATGCTGAAGGTGAAGATGGAAACTCTTAAGAGTTGAAGTTTGACAGAAATTGTTGTCTTGCTCTGAGAATGAAGGTGAGGCATTTCTTCACAGCCAATGAAACGTTGACTTAGCATGAAGAGCCAAGAAAAAAAATGTGTAAGTCCATAGAATTTATTTTATTTATTTATTTATTTGATTTGTATCCCGCCCTTCTCCTCACCGGACTCAGGGCGGCTGACAGCCTTATAAAACAACATTACAACAAATATCAATATTAAAACCAGATTAAAAGAAAATATTTGTAAAGGCCTAGTCGTTAAAATTACCCTTAAAAACCCCACTAAAATTCCCTAGGCCAATCCCGCTTGTTGGAAAAGCCATGTCTTTAGGGCGCGGCGGAAGGAGGGGAGATCCGGGATCACCCGGATCTCTGGGGGTAGTTCGTTCCAGAGGGTGGGGGCTCCCACCGAGAAGGCCCTCCCCCTGGGGGTCGCCAGAATGTGATCACAAAGCTTCATCTGACAAGAAGGGGGGGGAAAAAAACCTCTCAAAGCCCAGGTTTTGGTAGGAAATATCTTGGTTACACATGCCAGGTGGGCTGCTCCAAAATAAGATCATGTGTGAAGAAAGCGATGTTAGAAAACAGACCCGCCATTTGTCAGCCATAACTGGAGGCATGTCAGGTGCAAGAAGTCAGGAACCAGGATAGAGTTCAAAAGTACTACCATACCAATTTATTTCATTCTATCTATACACAAGAATCTGAACTATTAATGATTAAGGCAAATTGACACCAGATAAGAATCAACGGACTTCAAGGGGGATTGGATTAGGTCCTTTACAGGAGTGTAGAAACTCTAAACTGATGATGTGTTTGACCACGCCCTTGGGTTGAACCTGGTCCATCTCCTACAAGGTCAGAGTTAAATGAGTTAGTGGCCTGACATCAGGACTGAATACTGGGAGCCAGAAAACAGGATTGGTTTCAAATATGAGTGCCTCATTTCCTGTGGACAGACTGTCCTAAGATTCCAACCATATCTCCCTCTTCCTATCACCACCTGGATGTTACTGCCTGCGTTCTGTCCAACATAAATCCTCACCCTCTGCTTCCATCCCCACATACCTTGCCATTCCTGACTTTTGTTAGGTGAGATGATACCTCAAAACTACCATCCAACCCATAGGTTCCTTCATTCATCAGCCAGCAAGGTCCCCAAGCTGCTTCTGTCTGCCACACTCAGCTGCTTCATTGCTGTAAGCATCTCAATTTGACTCATTCACCACTTCTTCCCCACAGTTCTTGCTCTGCTCACCAGTCCCCAATCATAGGTTGAGCACTGCTATCCTTCGAAGCAACCTCCTTTAAAATAACCTGGGCTGATTAATTGGTTTTATTAAGCTTTAATAAAGGTACAATGCATCCACTCTGCAATGTATTTTAGCAGGGCCTATTTCTGGCTTTAATATTACACTGCTTAGATATAGCGATATCTGAAATGCTCCATGGGCTTATACATAACTTACTAAATGTAACAATGAAGAATGACCATATTTTGGTTATTTCTGCCTAGCTAATGAAAATCCCCTATCCCACTTAGCTTCTTAGGATGGGAGAACATTAGTCATTTAGTATCTTAGCATTTACAACTAAATGAATTAATACAGGATATTGAGGATATAGATAAATCACCATTCTCTTGGGGAAGCTTAACACCTACTGTGCAGTACTATGTATAGTTCAGTACATAGTACATACCTGGGGTGTCAAATTGCCGGCCCGTGGGCCGCATACATCGCGCGGAAGCCGCGCCCACCCCATTGCCGGGAATGGCAAAACAGTCCCGACACGTTGCGTGATGTCACGTGACGTCGCGAGTTTGACATATCTGATCTATACCATATGCTTATGATCCCAGGGTTGTTGGGAAAGAAAAGCACCAGAAGAAAGAAGAAAAGCACCAGAAGAAAGAAAAGCTTTTCAGAAGAAAGAAAAGCTTGAAGATGGCGGGTGGTTCCGGGTAGCTCCGTAGCAGCGGAGCTCGAACAGACAGCAGAGGGGAGATTTAGAGGTCCCCGGAGGTCCGGAGACCCTTCCCCGGGTGACTCTCTCTCCCGGGATCGGGACTTGGTGCGCGAGGAGGCGCGAGGAGGCGCGGGGACGCTGGGACTCCACGCTGACCGGGTAGGTGTCTGGTTGGCCTTCCCGGTCTTTTCCGGCCGCGGCAGCCCCTTCGATGGCCTCCCCGGCCTCCTCGGCCCCTCTGAAGGCCCGTCCGGCCCCGGCGGTTCTCTTCGGTGGCTCCGGTGACCCTCCCCAACGGCCTCTCAGCGGCCCGTTCCAACGGCCCTTCCCGATGGCTCCAGCGTTTCAACGGCCCTTCCCGATGGCTCCAGCGGCCCCCTCCAGCGGCCCTCGCCGGCGGCCCCAGCGGTCCTTCTCGGCGGCCCTTCCAGCGGCCTTGCTGGCGGCCCTTTCCGGTGGCCTAGGCGACTTTTCCGATGGCCCGGCGGCCCTTTCCAGCGGCCCTTTCCAGCGGCCCTTTCCAACGGCCCTGGCGACCCTCCTGGGCGGCCCTGGCGACCCTCTTGGGTGGCCCTCTCTGGAGGCCTTCGGCGGCCTTTTTCCAGCGGCCCTGGCAACCCTCGGCGGCTCGCCTGGCCTCGATGGCCTCTCCGACGATCTTGGTGGCCCTTTCCAGAGGCCCTTTCTGGCGGCCTTGGTGGGCCTTTCCAGCGGCCTTGCCGGCCTCCTCCAATGTCCTAGCGGCCCTCCCGGCCATGGTGGCCTTTTCCGGCGGCCTTTTCCAGCGGCCTGGCGGCCTTCCAGCGGCCTTGCCGGCCTTCTCCAGTGTCCTGGCGGCCCTTCTGGCCGTGATGGCCCTTTCCGGCGGCCTCGGCGCCCTTTTCCAGCAGCCTGGCGGCCCTCTTCGGGACCTGGTGGCCTGATCGGACTGGGGTTTGACCGGGGGGACCTGTGGCGTGGCCTGGCCCCGGCCAGGCTTGTGCCGGGTGAAGATCTGGGGCCTGTTTCCATCACCCCCTCTGCTGCACTGAATCTCCGCTGCTGGACTTAAGAACATTGTCGCGGAAATGTACCCTAGGACTGTCCTGCTGGCCTTGCGCGATTCCCCCTTCGCG
>NW_015387080.1:101476-144818 GCF_001527695.2 Protobothrops mucrosquamatus
GCGCCCTCAAGACATGGTTTTTCCAGCAAGCGGGCCTGACCTAGGGAGGATTTTAGGTAGGGATAATTTTAAAAGTATTTTAATTGGAAACACAGCTGGTAATATTTGGTTTTAATTCGGCTTTTATCGGGGTTTATTTTTTGTATTTCTGTATTTTTGTATTTTGCATTTTTTGTATTTTGTGTATATTATTTGTTTTAATATGCTGTGAACCGCCCTGAGTCCTATGGGAGAAGGGCGGTATACAAATTAAATTATCTATCTATCTATCTATCTAATATATAAATTTAGATTATTGTCATTTTGATTCTTCTGGAACCAAAACATCTTCATAATTCCTGCTGTCTATTGAAAGCGAAGTTATGTTAATGGGGTCACAAAGGTGGGGAGTGAGGTTGGTAAAGATAAACAGGTCTGATTGGATTGGAAGAGAATGAGGTAACTCAATGTCATAACTCTGTCCATATATATGATCCTACATTCAATCTACAATTTTTTTTAAAAAAAAACATACTTTAGGCTTGGAGGTTGATGAATGGAAAATACAAATAGTTGTGGTTATTGTTGTTATGATCCGTCGCATATCAGCTAGAAGTTTAGACTGGATTTTATCCACCTAGCAAGTCCTTTCCAAAGACGTAGGATAGACAGATGTTGATGTTTTATGGTGTTAAAATTTTTGTTATTAATATATGTGTTAAAATAAAACACACTTTTTAAAAAAGCAGTGCTTATCCCAAATAAGTGCATTTAGCTTCAAGTCAGCTGAAGCAAATTTCATGTTATCTTTACTCATGCATGAAATGCATTAATGCATGTAATAAATGCAAAAGGGCATTTAAGTGCAAAAAACTGCTCATGTTCAAAAGAGTCCTTTCTCTGTAATGCATCCAGCACATGATAACAGTTGTGATGGGTATCAGGATAATGGGAATGAGGAGAAGAGAAATGTTTGTTGTGTGTTTCAGAACTGAAGAAATAAATAAAACCATCCTAATCAAATTCTGACAAAGGTAATCCTCGACTTACAACAGTTTGTTTAGTGCAGGGGTAGGCAACCTTGGCTCTTTTATGACTTGGATTCCTGAGCATGGCTGGCTCAGGAATTCTGGGAGTTGAAGTCCACAAGTCATAAAAGAGCCAAGGTTGCCTACCCCTGGTTTAGTGACCGTTCAAAGTTACAACGGCGCTGAAAAAAAGTGACTTATGACCGTTTTTCACATTTGCACCCTGTGCAGCATCTCCATAGTCATGTGATCAAAATTCAGATGCTTGGCAATTGACTCATATTTATGACAGTTGCACATGATCACCTTTTGCGACAAGCAAAATCAATGGGGAAGCCAGATTCACTTAACAACCTGTTACCAACTTAACAACTGCAGTGGTTCACTTAACAACTGTGGCAAGAAAGGTTATAAAATGAAGCAAAAGTCACTTAACCAATGCCTCACTTAACAACCAAGGACTACCTATATTGTTTTATTGCCCCAGTGATAATGGACTTCCTTTCTTTGGAAACCTTAAAGCAGATCATGATCAACCATATATGGAGGATGTTATAATTATGATTAATTTCACTGACCATGGACTAAAGATGCTCTTAGAGATCTTCGTACCATCACATAAACCTAGATTTTAACAATGGGCAGAACCAATTTGGAGCTGGCACTGCTTTTACAGTCTTCACTTCCCTTGTAGGCTTTTTGCAGTTGCATTTGGGGACAGCATCATTAGAGCTTTCATTAGGTTGTATGCTGTTAAACTTTGATCGCTGTGTGCTCACAGTAATCACATAATGCAATTTTTTAAATCCCTGAAGTAGGAGAGTCATGGAAAGTTTTGCCTTCTTAATTAATCCTTCACAAAGAAAGGATAAATATAAGGAAGGAGAAGGACTCAGAGTTAAAGATAGCTTGGTAGGCCAGCTCAGAAAAAAAAAGGAAACAATCCACTCTGGATAGAAATAGGGAGAACGAATCTGTTTTTCTTCCTGATCACTTAAATCAGACATGTCAAACACAAGGCCCGGGGGCCGGATGCGGCCCGCAAAGTGGTTTCATGTGGCCTGTGAAGCCATCCTGGAAACAGTGAGGGAACGGCCCCTGCTGCCTTGGCTCTGGCCCAGGCCACCCGGGAGCCAATGTACAATTTTGTGCTGGCCATCTTGGCACTTGCCCCAGTGGACCATGCCTTGGCACTTGCCCCGGTCCCACCCCCTTCTGCCAGAGACCCTCAGATCTTCCCATCCTGCCCAGGCCCCCCCATAGGCACCCTTGATGTGAATGATGTAGAACTGGCCATGCCCACCCAGTAGGCCACACCCACTCCATCCACGCCCACCCATTAGGCTGCACCCACTCTGGCCACACCTACCCAGCCCCCCCAGGGCAACCGCAATGCTGATGCGGCCCTCAGTGAAATTGAGTTTGACATCCCTGACTTAAATCCAAGATGGGGCAATTTTTACATATCAATAAAGCCACATTTCTAATCATTATGTACAAGAGGGAATTTAGTAGCAACTGCTTGTTATATCATACACTGCAGGGATTTGAACATCTGTAGGTGTCAACATCTCTGTTTTATGCAACTATTAAGAGATCAGGAGAGCACATGGAAGCCATTCCCCTAAAAAAAATAATTGAAATAATCAACTGGCCAAATTCAGCATTATTTGGTGAGCTAGTTGTATTGCTCCTTGTCATAAAAAAAGACTTGGCCTTGTATTCATGCTTTAATTTCCTCTATAGTTTAGATTACTCTAAAGTACTTTACACGAAGCAAAAAATATTGGATTGTGAGAAAAGACAGATGTTTATTAGAAAAGCATTTGACGTTTAATTATAATGGTCTTGAAACAACTGAATTGACTTTCTGTTTATTTTTGGGCACAATTCAAAAGGCTGTGTTTAGCTTAGGAAAAAGTATGAAGATTACATTATTTCCTATCAATTTTTGCATAACTTACAGTTATCATCATCATTATCAACTTACAGCATCACACCCCAACATTCAAAACAGCTGCATTCTTTGGTAGTTGAGTTAGGTTTTTCTAATAGCAATAATCAGAAGATAAATAATCTACAGGTTAATAAAATATAAGCTATGATAACTTGTTTGAAGATAGGCTGATCTGGCTTTAGGTGTGTTAGATCTATAAAAAGAGGATCGCATGATATGAATATAAAAGACACACCGTTGATCATACTGTATGTATATATTGCATGGGTCAGAAAGAAGGCTGAGAAAATATCTACAGAGCCTTCTGGACACAAACTATTTCAACTCCTCTCCTCAGGATGCTGCTTACAGGGCATTGCATGCCAAAACAACTAGACACAGGAACAGTTTTTCCCTCGTGCCATGACTCTGTTGAACATCTAATTGCCATAGTACTGTCTTATGTCTAAGGATATTTACCTATGTAGTATGGCTGTGTTGTTATTATCCTTCTCATCTTTTCTTCTACTTTCTCCTATTGGTGTCTTATGATAATATTACTTTGTTGTTTGTATGTATACTAAGAGCTTATGCACTGGAGAAAAATGCCTTGTGTGTCCAATCACATTTGGTCAGTATTCTGTTCTGTTCTACTCTAGTCTACTCTATTCTACTCTAGTCTACTTGTGCCCTATTTTGGACTTACCGTATATTCAGTAGTGGGTAACAAATTATGCTAGAGTAATTAAGGACAGATTCTTGTAATTATACATTCCATCATCTCTGTATCATTACTAACGCCAGGCTATGTTGGCTTGTTTGTTTTGTTTTGCCATCTGTTTTGGATTTTAACTGTTCTGACCTATGTTCTGGGCTGTGCTGTGTAGGCTGCTCAGAGTCATGTTGACTGCAGTGGTGTGAATGCCCTAGTAAAAATGTTAGCTAGATAGATAGAGAGAGACAATATAAATATAATAGCAAGAAAAGGGGAAAAAATCTCTTTAACCCTTCTCAAAGGAAAAAATTTCAGGATATAGCCAGAAAAAAATGTACTAATGAGAAATCAGCTGCCATAGCTACAAATTCTGTCACTGTTAAAGAACTTTCTCCTGCAGTAACAGAAGTGTGCATCACATATTTTGCTCTCAGAATTACACTTTATACAACTGATCAAAGAGATCGTGATCCACATCATTTTATCATAAACCTATATTTATTCATCTTGAAGGAAGGACACTGCTCATTGTTGTTGAATAAGCCCAGCAGATCCATGAAATATAAAATCTGGATAAAAAAGTTGATCCAAAGGTTTTCAGGAATAAATTTAAGTGCTACTGTGTTGAAATCAGATTCTGCCTTGAATTGCATTGCTTTTTAAAGAAACAGTTGTGGGAAAGCAACTTCCTCTACCACCCATCTTTTCCTGAAGTGGGGGGGTCCAGACATTTTTGACTCAAAAGCTTATAACAGCTAGGATGCCATGTTATTTCAGCTTACACAAATTTCACCTAGTTATGTTTAGAAATCTGTCTTAAGACAATAATATAATAAATCTGCTGAAAAGCAATCAAATCTGGCCTTCATTCTGAATTTTATACACAAGCATACAGGTCCATCAAAACAAACAGTAAGAATAGAAAATCAAACTAAGGAATCAAATAATTACCCTCAAATAGTAAGTGAAAATAATAATTGTGTGCTGAAACATCAGGACAGAAGTAACTAAACTTGATGCTTTGTTTCTATTATTTGTTTATTGTATCATTTTTCATGGATTTATGCTATTTATTAATTATGAAGGTCACTTTGAGCCATATCCTGAGTGGGCAGCTATATAAATTGAATGAATGAATGAATGAATGAATGAATGAATGATCCTTCCCTTCCTTCCTTCCTTCCTTCCTTCCTTCCTTCCTTCCTTCTTTCCTCCTTCCTTCCTTCCTTCCTTCCTTCAATTAGTCACAGCTTTAAACATGCCCCAAACTACTAAGTCTCTACTCCTGTTATGCTACAATATTTGGGGTTACATTTTGCGCTAAGCCATCATTTGTTTAGCCACATTTTGCTGAAAAAACAATAATTGGCTGCATGAATACAAAAAAGTAAAACCAAACCAAACCAACCATATTTCAGCTGTGTTCCTTCAAAAACACAATGCTATGATCTCAGTTACTGAATAGGCATATGGTGCTATCTTACCCATGCATCAAGCCTGGCTCATCAATAAAAGCTTCTTGCTTGTTGTGATCTGAACCTGAAATGGCTGTGATTGGAAATTTAAGTAAATGAGAACTTGTAGCCAAGTAGGTTACAAGTTTGTACTAAACTATTCCAGATAAGGATTATGTAATAACCCACAAAGATCAGTTAAAGATAGGGACCTTTTTTAATGAAGATTTCTGTTTGTTATATCATGCAACTCCAAGCTATGTCTGTTGCATAATGGTTAATAATGGTTAGCTGAATGATAATTGGTGAAGTCACCTAATTACTTGGATTTGCTAATCCTAGAGTACCATAAAATGAGTGGTGGGTACATTAGTGCATGAACTGGGATTATTTTAGCTTAATGTAAAAGCTAGACTGTCTAGGCTGCAAAAATCCAGATGACCAGTAGAATTAGCCACTATCTAATGGTCATTTGGATTTTTGCCATCCACATTTGGTAGCCTGCACTTAATGTGATGTAAGAAATGCAAAATGCATTAGTACAATGGCATCAGCTTGGATTTACATTAGCACAATGAACTTCACAGAAAATCTACTTCTATAAATCTTCCAGAAAGATCTTCCAGAAAGATTAAAGTAACTTGACTCCAGTCTTCACATAAATATATACCTGGTGAATATAACAGTTCAGGATTCTGAAATTAGGTTATTTCACAATCAATTTATATTGTACAAAAATGACTTCCTTATGATTTGGTTCACAATTCTTGTCTTTGGTACCAGATTTCCCAATTTCATTGCCTTCCATCTCCTTTTTCCTGATCTTAATCTAACTGCTCGCTGTGATTGCCCTCTCAGCTCTGCCTCATGGCTATCCTTTTCTACCTGGATTATTTTCCTGCAAATAATATTTGTGTCAGAGCTGCTTCAACTCCAAAATTTTGACAAGCAGTAATAAATCTGTAATACAGCCTTGCATACATGAATATTAATGTTGTCTACCAAGAGAATTTCTAACCTTTTAAGTGAAGTGGAAAAAGTAATGGCAAACTATTTAAGGGGAAGAGATTTTTTTAAAAAAATTCTTATGGTTTGTTGCACAGTCAGCCAGATGTTCAGACTGGATTTGGTATTTTGGTCCCCCTATTGAGTCTTTTCCAAGGACCAGGCATAAGCAGATGTGGATTTTTGATGGTCTTAAAGGAATTGTTGCAGGGTTTAAGCCAAGCGTGTCAAACTGCCAGCCCGCAGGCTGGATGCGTCATGCCAAAACCACGCCCATCCATTGCTGGCAATGAGGGAAAAGTTCTGATACTTCACGTGATGTCACATGACGTCGTGAGTTTGACATGCTTGATCTAAGCTATTCCAAGTAACTGTTGTTGTTGTTGTTATTGTTGTTATTATTATTATGGTTCATCAGTTAATCAGCCAGAGGTTTAGATTAGATTTGGAATTTTTATCCATGATTAAGTCCTCCTAAGGACTTGGGACAGGAAAATATTGTTTGATCACCATTGATGATAAAGGTATCATCGCAGGATATAAGCTGTCCCAGGTAAAGCAATTGATTAATTATAATGATTTGTTGCAGTCAGCCAGATGTTTAGACTGGATTTGGCATTTTTTATCAATCCATCAAGTCCTTCTCATAACCTGAGATAGGCAGTTGTTGTCTGCCACTTCTTTAGCTGGGGTTGGCCTTCATACACATCAAGTTCTTCCCAAGAACATAGGATATTGTAACGTATTGGTGTAATATATGTGTGGATCCAAGCAGTGTGGCTTTTTGTAATTGACAGATGGATATTTTGCCAATGCACAGATTGATAGTGCTATCCAAGATTCTTTGGTATGGTAACCAGTGTACTGATAATCATTGGTACCACCACAGCTGGTTTATGTCATAATCTTTCAACTTTGATTTTCAGATCTTGATACTTTTATCATCTTCTCCATTCTTTGTCTTCAATTCTACTGTCCTCTGATATTGCCACATCAATTGACCATAATTTCTGTTCAACTACAGTTAAACCAGTAATAATCCAATACTTTTTATTCAAAAATCCCACAATAGTTTAACCTGCTCACTTTCAATGAGCTTTTCAACTATAAGCTCCCATCAATTTTTCATCACTGGCAAATAATAATTTTTACAGATGTTCCAGTGAATCATTTTGTTGACTGTATTATGTCATCATTTATAATCATTTATAATCAGATGAGTATATGATCTACTGTTTCTTCTGCTGCTTTGCACAATCTGCACTTTGAGTCATTTGACAATTTTCAATTCTGGCTTTGATTGCATTTGTTCAAATAGCTTGCTCTTTGAGCAGCCTAAATCAAGCCTTCAGTTTCTTTTCTTTTTTATTGTTCCAGCTGTAAGCTATTGCCAGGTTTATCTTTTTCCACTTTCCTCTTATAATGCTTTTCCCTGCCAGCATTCTAATCATGTTTTTATTACCTTATTTCGATATCTTGATATTGATGTTTTGTTTCTTGTACATTCAGTAATTTCTAAAGGAACACAGCGACTCACATGGTTAGGACACTAGGTTGACAATTGGTAAGCCCACATCTGAGATCCGAGTGCTACTGTGTGACGGGATGAGCTCCTGTCATTCGCTCCAGCTCCTGTCATCCTTGCAGTTCAAAAGCGAACATTCGCAAGAAAATAGATAGATACCACTTCTGTGGGGACCAACCGGGTGTACCCCAGGCAACAGTGATGTTATCAGCTAATCCTTTCAATCCAGAAGTGGCCTGATGCTTCCAACACAAATGCAAGCATGAATAAGTTCTAGTTTTTAACTCTCATTCTTTGGGAAAAAGATCCAATGTACATATCGTCTCACACTATCACCATTTAGAATCATAACCTTTATGCTCTCAGTTCCCTTTATCTAATAACAGCACTTTATTTCCTATACTGATATAAAAAATAAAGTTAGAAGGACTGAAGAGGACATATTATCTCTTTACAGAGAATATACTTACCTCTGGTTAAATGAATCATGGTTTAATGAATTAAATTTTCTGAATTTGCCAACACACCAAATGTTGAGCTAATCACAGAGCCTTGCATAATCCAGTTAGCTAAAATGTGATTGTGTGGTCAAGTGATCAGTCTTAAAAAAAATACGAAGATGGAGGAGATGCCCTCTTGTGCTGTTCCAAATGACATTTTAAAGAGAGAGAGAAAAAAACGAACAGAGTAAAGAAAAGATAATAGAGCCTGCTGGCTTCAAGAAAACTTCCTCTTCCCTCTCCCAATTCCTCCAAAAATACTTTTTCTCTTTATAAAAAAGCTGTAGAGCAGTGGTTCTCAACCTTTTTAATGCCGCGACCCCAACCGGTCGTAAGTCGAGGACTAAACCAGTCGTAAGTCGAGGACTACCCAACTGGTCGTAAGTCGAGGACTTTCCCTGCCCGGGAGCGCCACGTATGCGTGGTTCCGCCCCTTGCGCTGGCCGAGGTGTAGCTGGCAAGCGGCAGAGACGGAGCAGGCCGACCACCAGCTGGCCCAGCCCAAGGGAGATAAGGCACCCGCCGGAAAAGGGGAAAAAAATGGCAGACAAAAAAAATGGCGGACAAAAAAAATGGCGGACAGCCTTGCTTGGCGACCCCTGTGAAATGGTCGATCGACCCCAAATGGGGTCCCGACCCACAGATTGAGAACCACTGCTGTAGAGAAAGCTTGCTCTTTCATAGTGAATAATGTTTTGGGCAGCATTAAAGCCAATAACCAGGGGTGAAAGCTGATCAGGTAGGAGAAATCAGGAACGTGTTCATGGTTCATTCATAGGAATTTAAGCAGGCAGAAGGAATCATTATAGGCCAGGTACTAAAACCAATTTTAGAAGCCACTTCCCAAATTAATCCAGGTACTTAAAGCTTCACAGAAGCACACTTCAGATTTAAGATTATGATTGAATATAAAGTCCTAATCCTGTGTTTATACATAATGCACACCCAAATAGCTTCTTATAAGCCTATTAATTCATTTCCCTATTTTGTTCCTAACTGAATCAAATTACACACCATCTCTGTCTTGACTTCTACCTCTGTTCCTTTAACTTTAATTAAATGCTCCTTTAATTTTTCTCTCTAAACTATTTCCTTCCTTCTTTATGCAGCATTTCCCCACATTATTTTCTTTTTCTGGCTCATGTTATAGAAGACCCTTTCTCTTTTTTCTTGGAGGTTCCCAGGGTTGGGTGTGTGTGGGGGGGTATCCCTTAGAACAGGGGTCCCCAACCCAAACTAATTCATGTGAGTGGTGCATGGTGCGTGAGTGGTGGCCAGCATGCTCACAGCCCCACTCGTGAGGCTGCACCTGCCACTCACACAAATGAAGCTGTACGTGTGCATTCCTACCTACCCCTCACACAAAACCATCACCTCTTCCCCCCTCCTTTCCGTGCCGGGCCGCTAACCTGGAAAGTTTGGGAAACGCTGCCTTAGAAGCAAATTTCACATTTTTCTCTTAGACTTTAGGCCAATTACAAATTCACCTGGAGGCAGAACCCATCAGAAATTAATTTTCCAAAATTCGGATGGCATGGTGCAATTAGAGATTAGTTCTGTTACATACCCAAGAGTAAAATCAGTTTCCTGTGACTATCAATAAGGGTGCTAAAAGGCAGGCCACTTACACCTCTGAAGATGTCAACCACAGTTGCTGACAAAATAACAAATAATTAGACCATGGCCTATTTAGCTTAGACCAGGGGTAGGTAACCTTGGCTCTTTTATGACTCGTGGACTTCAATTCCCAGAATTCCTGAGCCAGCCATGCTGAGGGGAAAGGGAGAGGTTTCCAAGCTGAGCCATGTTGGCTCAGGAATTCTGGGAATTGAAGTCCACGAGTCATAAAAGAGCCAAGGTTGCCTACCCCTGGCCTAGACACTTATCACCATTGTTTGGCTGCATAGAGCTCTCAGCTAACTCTCCTCCTATCTTCTCTTCCAACTGTCGTTCTCCTCATGAACTCATATGATGGGGTTTTTTTAGACAACCTGGTACATTCTAGGCTGACATAGTCCAACTTCTCATCCAGTAGCCTCCAGCACTATTAGCTGTTCAACCATCTTGTCCAAATTCTGTTTATCAGTTAATGTTCAACAAATAGGAAGGACAAGAGAGAGAGATTCCCATTTCTTCTGAATTTATGTACAGGGAAGAACTCATATTTTTCAAAACCTTCCTACTTTGCGAAGCATTAGGCAAGGGAAAAAAACCCCTGTACTTTCCCCATCTAATTACAGCTGTGTTTCTCTAAGGTAGTCCTCAACTGACAACAGTAAGTTTAGTGGCGGTTGGAAGTTACAACAGCAATGAAAAAAATGACATGACTGTTTTTCACACTTGCAACCGTTGTAGCATCCCCATGGTCATGTGATCAAAATTCAGACGCTTGGAAACTGATTCATATTTACAGCGGTTTTAATGTCCTGTGATCCCCTTTTGTGACCTTCTGACAAGCAAAGTCAATGGGGAAGCCAGAGTCACTTAACAACTGGGTTACTAACTTAACGACTGCAGGGATTCACTTAACAACTGTGGCAAGAAAGGTCATAAAATGGGGCAAAAACTCACTTAGCAACTGTCTCACTTAGCAACTAAAATGTTGGGTTCAGTTGTGGCCATAAGTCAAGGTCTACCTGTATTTCCTGTATTTGCATTTTCCAGTGTGTGAGAGAGTGTCAAGTCTCTCTCAGCTAATAAGGCAAAATGCTGTAGAATATACTGTATTTTCTGAGACTTGGAGACTCAAATATATAGATTTATTGTAGCAAAACTATGAAGCCATTAGAAACAATTCAACGACTGTATTTCAAATGTGAGCTTTCTACCTTGCTGAAGGCTACATAGAAATGTCTCTGGCCATCTTGGGTATAACAATTATTTATAAGTATGCCTCTTGCAATCTTGAATAGTAAAAACTGTATAGTAATTTTAAAAGACTAGCAAATATAATAAAGACAGGTGGGTATACAATGCTAATTTTAAAAGAAGTTCTAAACACAATGGATTCAGATCTTTTTGGAAATTATTTCTACATGAGTTTTGATGGGCTTCTAAATAGAAATCAGTACTCAAGTATCCCCAAAGATGCTTTTTTCAAAAGGCAACTGGACTTTCTTGAACTTTCAATTCTTTAGAACTGAAGAAGCTTTTTGGATGAGAAGCGAAACATTTTCAAGAAAAAAAGTCCAGTTGCCTTGTGAAAAGCATATTTGGGACAACTATGACCCAGATGATTGAGAATCTCCATAGATAATATTCAAGTAAATCTAATATCTACAGAATAATAGAGTTGGAAGGGACCTTGAGGTCTTCTAGTCCAACCCCCCCTGCAGAATTCTATATTTTTTAAAATGTTATATAGATGCTCAATCATTCTAACTTTTTATTCTTCCACTGTTGTCTGTGGATGGCGAGGTCTACCCTAATACTTTCCAAGCTGACTCTGGTGGGGCAAAGGAAACAACTGACCACATTTTCAGAGCCAATGCTTTTAGATTAAGGCTTCCAAAATATAGAATGAATATGTTTGGCTTGCATATTAAGATTAATTGTTGGCCAGACTTGATAGTGTGCCGGGATATCTCAGAATTCTTGATGAATTGTTCAGTTAAATATCTACCTAATTTTCCACATCTGGCATTATTATTAGGCAGGATCTCTTAGGAATCAAAGTTGCGAAGAAAACTTTAATTTCATCCTGTTATCTACAAACCAAACTATGTAATGGTAGACATACATCCTGTATGACAACAAAGTTCATCAACAAGAGCACACAGGTTCAAAATAAAAAATAATATATCAAATATTCAACAAAACAAAAGTTTTAAAAGTCTGAGATCCCTCTGAAAGCAGGCATATGGCATTATTCTACAGCACAAACTAATTTTGCAACTATATGGATTTTAGCCAGCTGATTAATATGTTCCAATAGGTGGAATGATGATCATTGAAATTATTCCAGCCTCTTCTAACCTGGAATAAATTGGGTTTATAAATTGATTCCTTTTCAATTCGATGTATATAAAGCTGTTCTTCTATTTGTTGATAAATATAGTTCATACAACTTTTTACGCAAACTCAGAATTATTATGACAGTTGTTTAAACTCTTCACCTCTGTAGTGTCTATAGTCAGACTTGACTTTGAGACAGAATAAAAGAGTTTTTCCCTTGAAAGTTGGTTCCAGTTATTGGAACAAAAATCTGGAAGAGAAAAATATATTTTTTTCCCCCAGTGAAATTTGTCTGGAAGGGATGTGGGGGAAAATCCAAATGAATTGCCAAATATCTCTTTGTAATCTTCTTGAGACTTTCCAAACTAAATTAAAATGGGAAGCAGTAACAAAATTGCTGGCTAAGAAAGGTGAATGAGAAGATCCTCTTTTCCTTATGCTGGTACTGGTACTAAAGACATTGCCAGCATTTAAGTGTTGCTTCATTTCTAATTTGATAGAGGCTTGGTTGACTGTTATAAGAGATACTAATCTTCAAAAGGTCTATATTTATATGAATATTAATATGTAGGAATAGCAATAGCACTTAGACTTATATACCACTTCACAGTCCTTTACAGCCCTCTCTAAGTGGTTTACAGAATCAGCATATTGCCCCCAACAATCTGGCTCCTCATTTTACTGACCTCTGAAGGATGGAAGGCTGAGTCAAACTTGAGCTGGTCAAGATTGAACTCATGGCAGTGGGAATAGTCAGCCTGCAATACTGCATTCTATCCCCTGTGCCATATAAAGGCTCATATAAACCCTTTATGTATATGAAATATTCCTATGGGTGTCTGCTTATAAATATAGCTTATCCTATCTATCAGTGGAAAATGTCCCATTCCAAGTGTAAGTATAGGATTGCAGTATTCCCACAGACATTCAATCCCATCTTAGCTATAGGTATTGTCATTATGTCACTGCTATTGCTTAAATTGTTTGTTTCTACAACCCAAAATTGGTTCAGGAGTTCAAAGAAGAAAGTCATGCAAACTTGCACTCCTGTTGAACAAATCTTGGCTTGTTCTCTACTAATTTTAATTTAATAAGACCATTCTGCAGTAGAAGTCGTATTGGAAATTTCTAAAGGCAAGATATAAAAAAACCCCACATTCTTCCCTAGAAATAAGGATGTGAGTATCAAATGTCAACTTACAGTCTGTTCTCCCACTTTTCTCTGCTTCCCGTTGTACATACTCATGTTATACGTGTTCTGAGAAGAAGCAGCCCATGGTGGCTTTTTAGAAGACATACACATATTAAAAACAAGAAACAGATGGCAAGAAGGTTTGACATACATGCCCAGAATCCAGTAGGAATTAACAGACCAGCATAGCTCCATTTTATTTTACTATACGTTTTGGGGAACAAATTTCCAATTCAAAAATATTCATTCCAATCATTCATTTAAACAAATGTAACAAAATTCAGCAAATCAAATCAGGGAGCAGAAAGTGGTTCACTTATTTTCTCAACTTAACAGGTTGTCTTAGAAACAAACTATAGAAGGTGGGTGGGCAAATGGGTGGATGGACGGAGAAAGACGGATGATAGATATAGATTGATATAGAGATATAGACATAGACATAGACATAGACATAGACATAGACATAGATAGACAGGCAGATAGATAGACATCTTGCAAAGGCTTAGTGCTCACTTGATTTTTTTTTTTAGAATAAAAACATTTGGTCCAAAATTGATTCTTAAAGGAAACATGGAAAAATGTATGAAGTGGCCTTGAATACTTGAATAGCAAGATTCATCAATTTGTATAGGAAGCACTGGAATAATATATTCCCACACCATGTTTTCCCATAAATATTGTTTCAAAAGATGACCAAACACAAATCTCTTTGCTCCAACAGTCAGCAACTAGGATATCAACTAAGGAAAGAATAGAATTCCCAACCCTCACTAGCAGTCCCAAACGATATCAATGATATCAAAAGCCCTCCAGAAAGTCTAAAACACTCAGAAGAAAAGTCATCAGCAGGCATCTTTCCATTCTATCCTTGAAGCAAAACCAAAATTAACTTCTTTTAGGATGCTCTGCCTCATGACTACTGCCTTAATAAACCACCCTAAAAAGAGAAGGTTAAAGACAGACAATAATTGTCAAAGATGGCTATGTCCCAAATAACTTTTTAAGACTCTTTCAAAACTGAACCTAGTGCTGTCACTCCAAACAGATCAAATTTCAGCACCACAAACAGAAGCAGGACAACCAGTCCTAGTGGACAATCACTTAACCATGAGCCAGCAGTGGGCAGCAGCAGCCAAAAAAACCTAATACAATCCTGGGTTGTATAAACAGAAGCATAGAATCAAGATCACGCAAAGTATTAGTACTGCTTTATAAAACCTTAGTAAGACCACACCTGGAATACTGCAGCCATTTTTGGTCACCATATCACAAAAAAGATGTCAAGAGTTTGGAAACAATTCAGAGAAGAGCAACTAAGATGATCAAAGGCCTGGAGACTAAAACACATGAAGAACGGCTGCAGGACTTGGGTTTGGCTAGTCTAAAGAAAAGAAGAAACAGGGGCGACATGATAGCAGTATTCCACTATTTGAGGGGCTGCCACAAAGAAGAGGGGGTCAAATTATTCTCCAAAGCACCAGAGGGCAGGACAAGAAACAATGGTTGGAAACTGAACAAAGAAAGAAGCAACCTGGAATTAAGGAGAAAGTTCCTAACAGTGAGGACAATTAACCAGTGGAACAGCTTGCCCCCAGAAATTGTGTGTGCTCCATCACTGGAGATCTTTAAGAAGAGACTAAACAGTCACTTGTCTGAGTTGGTATAGGTTCTCCTGCTTAAACGGGGCTGGACTAGAAAATCTCCAAGGTCCCTTCCAGCTCTATTCTATTCTATTCTATTCTATTCTATTCTATTCTATTCTATTCTATTCTATTCGATTCGATTCGATTCGATTCGATTATTATCAGTAACACTCATGACAATTTTTTGTCCTTCCTGTATGATCACCATCCACCTGAGTGCAAGCCCCTGAGTTCTTAATATGGTTTCAATCAAGTCAAGAGAACTCAACCTCAGCTCCACACAATGAAATCTGAGAGCATTCCACCTAAAAAAACAGCCACCAGTATTTTTATTATTACTCCCCAAAATATGCTCTCTGTGAAAATGCCACTGAGAAAACAATCACAAACAAATACTGTCTTAAGTAACACACACACACACACACACACACACACACACAGCTATGTCTGTCTGTCTGTCTGTATGTATGTATGTCTAACTGTCTGTCTGTCTGTCTGTCTGTCTGTCTGTCTGTCTGTCTGTCTGTCTGTCTGTCTGTCTGTCTGTCTGTCTGTCTATCTATCTCCCATTATTTAAATAAAACCACTACAATTATAGCTTGGTACTGCTATGCTTTAAAATCAGTGAGCAGACTATACACATAGTGTGGACAATATATTGTAACTATTACAGACTTTCATTTACTCTTTATAAAGTTATCTCAGGTTGATTTTAAGTTCTGCTGGCTCCCAAGCCTGCATATATTAAAAGATGTTATAAAGTTACTGAAGAAGACATAACACATTTAAAAATGACAAAAAAGTTCAAAAAGAGTTCACAGCTCTTGCCCCTGGCCTTCCATATCTTGATTTCTGTATTTTACATGCTGGCATTTTTCTCTTTCCACATGCAACTAAATTTATAGTTCCAAAATGAACATTATGCAGTTATTTAATTTGATGCTGGTAATGAGTGACATACAAAATCAGCCATGCCCAAATGCTGTCTTGTAATTCTCTTTTACTTTAGGGAGTCATTTCAATTAGTGGCGCAGTGGTTAGAATGCAGTATTGCAGGCTAACTCTGTCCACAGCCACGAGTTCAATCCTAAGAGGGTTCGGGTTGACTCAGCCTTTTATCGTTCCGAGGTCTGTAAAATGAGGACTCAAATTGTTGGGGGCCAAATGCTGACATTATAAACCACCCAGATTTGGAGTGGTATATAAATCTAAGTGCTATTGCTATTGCTATTTTATCAGGCAAGTATCTTGCCTTTGACTCTCCCTTTTATCAAAAAGAAATGGAGAGAATGTTGAGCTACTACACTGATTTCATGGAAATTTTTGAAGTTGGCTTTCCATTAACTTACATTGATGCAATTTTTAAGTAACCTATGGAAGGCAATAGCTTGAAAGATGTGCTACTATAGTTCCTTCAAAATCTTAATTGAATGCATCTGGCAGGAATGTTACTGTTCCTTATAAGCTGACATGTAGTGAAACTTCTAACTCTACAAGTAATGTAAATGTAGAAAAATAAGTCCTTGAATTTAGATTATGGGCTATAATATTATCCTACAGTAGTAGCTAAAATTGTGGAAACCTTTTGGGGAAAGTGTATTTTTGAGGTTTGATGGCTAATAACACCACTTTTTTTGGAATAGTACCATAAAATTATATATCAATGGAAAGATAATTTAATCAAGAATGTAATGCAACAAAGTTTGTTCAATTATCTGTACTGTATTCTATGAAACGTTATAGCCAAATAACCAGAAAAAGGAAGCACAACTTGCTTAGGTTGATATCAGGTAGCTTTCCTGCATCTGATTGCAGCCAATGAGAATGAGTGTTAGAGAGTCAATCAGGTGTCATCTTGTTTTGGCAATGAGCCAATCAAATCACAGTAGGATTCAGTTATTGATGTCATGTATTGAAGCTGAGAAGAGGACATTTGTCAGTATGTTATGTGATCGCTATCAAGTTGGTTGGGTTTTTTTGTGTTCTTTCATTTAGTGAGCTTGTAAAACATAATAAAATTAAAGTAATGGTGCAAAGAGTTGCCTGGTTGCCCAGAAAGCGATGTAAAATAGTATTATTAAGTGAACAAGACTACAGTTATAAAGAAATTAGGAGAAAAATTGGTGGAAACTTAATCAAAGGTGGCATTTCTACTGTACACTTTTCCCAAAAGATTTCCACAATTTTGGCCACTACTGTAGCTGCTACAGTGTGGATAGGCAATAAAAGTCCCTCAAGATACTTTTGTAGCCCTAAGTCTTCCTCAAACACTGCCTGAAATTTTTCATGTTAATATTGAAATTAACCTAAAGTGGAAAAAACTGTTTGCATCTGATTTCAACCTTGCCCCAATCAACATGTGGCCACTGATACATTCCACATGACTTTTTTTAAATCACCTGATCTGTTTAGTTTTCAACAGTACCATAGAAAAATGACTCCCATCCTGCTGATTAGATTTAGGTTCATGGTTCCCATCTTGCTGATTAGATTTAGATTCAATAAGTGCTTCCAAACTATGCAGAAAGGTAGGATTCTACATGCTTCATTTCACTGGCATTGCCCATAGAAACGGATCAGCAGATTTCAGCAATATAGAATGCACTTTCACAGGGGTGTAAATCTTGAAAAATTTTCAGGAAATAGTTACTTGCACTTATTCAGAAGAACTAGTAGTTAAGTATTGTAACAAATGAGTCTTATGCAACAGCCACCACCCATCTCCCCTGGATAAATATGTGGTATCAGTAACAAATAATGTATTTGCTTTGCTTCTTTATCCATATGACTGAATGCAAAGATATACCCTTGTTTATGTAAGCTTATGGCACACAGGATGCTGTTGACAATTAGCTGTTATGGGGGCACTGTGAAATCTAAATGGAATATACAGTAAGAGCAATTTAATTTTCTCTTAGGAATTGACTTTCTTTCTTAACAACATTGGTAGCTGTTGAAGCATGGAAATGCTGAAGATCAATAAACTACTGCTGTTTTGCAGTCTGGAAAATAATTACATTAAAGGCTGGAAGAAGAATTTTTCATTGAGGCTGTTGTTTAATCCCCACATTGCTCAAATAGTATATATCTTTAGAGGAATGAAAAGGCTATCGGAAAAATTCCTGGTCTTACTTTACTGGCTGCATCCAAAAGCACTAAATTCATGAGTGAAAGTCTCCAGAAATGTCATCTAACATCACTCATTTTGAAAGCAGCCTGCTGTAAAATTGGATCCACAAAGGAAAATTACTTAGAGCTGAATTGCTGGTTGTTATTTTGAAACCATCACTCTGCAATATAAACCACACAGTGATGTTTAAAATAAAGTAATAAAAATTAAAGCATTAACTAACATGCAAAGTCAGCTCATCCTAAAGCACTTGGGATACCCGCATGAAGGAGTGCCAAAAAAATTCATAATGGAGGTCCCATCAAAGCTCCACTTTTTCAAACAGATGTTCAGATGTCCATAAAAAAAGGGCCAAGGCTTTGATTGCATAGTTGTGTCACCATCTTAACTTTTTTGATCTTCTTGTGGACATCCCTGAACAGCACAGAGTATTTGCTTCTGCTGGATGGCTTTCCACATCATGGCAGGATTCCACGTTATGTGCTTCCTTTTGACTTAGTATGGTTTTCCAACAGGATTAATGGTTTACCATTGTTTGTGAACTCAGCCACTTTGGCTTATTCGACACATCTGGTGACCAAAACTGGACGCAGTTTTGGTCAACACGGTGTAAAAAAGATGTTGAGACTCTAGAAAGAGTACAGAAAAGAGCAACAAAGATGATTAGGGAACTGGAGGCTAAAACATATAAGGAAAAGTTGCTGGAATTGGGTATGTCTAGTTTAATGAAGAGAAGGACTAGGGGGGCCCTGATAGCAGTGTTCCAGTATCTCAGGGGCTGCCACAAAGAAGAGAGAGTCAAGCTATTCTCCAAAGCACCTGAAGGCAGGACAAGAAGCAACAGATGGAAACTAATCAAGGAGAGAAGCAACCTAGAACTAAGGAGAAATTTCCTGACAGTCAGAACAATTAATCAGTGGAACAACTTGTCTCCAGAAGTTGTGAATGCTCCAACACTGGAAGTTTTTAAGAAGAGACTGGACAGCCATTTGTCTGAAATGGTATAGGGTTTCCTGGCTGAGCAGGGGGTTGGACTACATGATCTCCAAAGTCCCTTCCAACTTTTTTATTATTATTATTATTATTATTACTATTATTATTATTATCATCATCATCATCATCATCATCATCATCATCATCATCATCATTATTATTAAACATGATGGTTTTCAGTATACTACAATTTAGCAAAAGATGTGGTTATAAATGAAATGTGTTTGTATATTAGTAGCTCAGGATGGTAGTTGGGCTGTTGGTTTGCTCTCCGAGCTTGGCAAGTGGTTATAAAGTTCACAACAGCTAAAAAAAAACATCTTGAGTGAAACTGTTCTTCTTGCATAGAATCAAGAAGGAAAAACCCTGCAAACAGCGGAGACAAACTAAAGAACAAACTCTGGTCAGTGATGAGAGGTTGAGAGAGACTACTCACTCAAACGATTCCTCCTTTCTTCTGATCGTGTCTCCTTCCTTCTCATTCTGGTGTAAAGATTTGGCCAAGAAGGCCCCTGGCTAAGGGACAGGTATGCAAGGAAAGGAAGAGCAAGGGAGAAGCTGGCTTTTCTCCTCTCTCTCAGGTTGCTGAATGCCATATTTCTTAGACTTCTGTGGGAAGTCAGAGCCCAGAGAAGGAAATATTAAAAGGGCAGAAAAATATATTTTTCCTCAAAAGGATTTTTAAAAGCAGAAGCCAACTCTGCCCCCAAATCTCTCTATCCCAAACAGGAGCCAGCCCTATACAAATGCAAATGTAAAACCATCAGAAAAGAGACAAAGAGACTTAAAATCTGCATACCCCACCCAAACTCTAGGAGTCATTAGCCCCATCACCAGGGAAGCAGGATATGATAATAGGATTAAACCACAGATACCAAGGCCTAGAAAAACAAGGTTCATGCCACAGGAACAGGAAACTATTCCAAACAAGGCTAGAGAGGGTATAAAAACCTACTACCCATGTGCTCAGCCCCTTCTTCCCTCTGCTCTTTCCTGCAAGAAACATCTTTCTGCCTCTTCAATAAACTGTAACCTTCTTCCCAAAGCAGTCGCCATGTTTGCTTATTTATCCCCGGCTTGGATGAACCAGGATGAAGACTTTAATCTAACACTTCCATCTAAAGCAGAAGCATTCACCCTTCTGTTTAATGTGCCATTGACTTTGGGGGGGGAGTGAATTATGCCAGCACAAAAGGTAGAGAGAAATTGTGTGTTTCTATGCATGAAGGCTCAAGTAAAACATATTGTCCCTTATAAACTCTTAAACAGACCTTAGCTCAGAGGCCACTTCTTAAGTATAGCAACAGCATTTAGACTTATATACTGCTTCACAGTGCTTTACAACCCTCTCTAACGGGTTTACAGAGTCAGCGTATTGCCCCCAACAATCTGGGTCCTCATTTTACCGACCTCGGAAGGATGGAAGGCTGAGTCAATCTTGAGCCAGTCAGGACTGAAGGAATTGAACTCCTGACAGTGTGAGCAGAGTTTGCCTGCAATACTGCATTCTAACCTCTGCGCCACCACGGCTCTTAAATAACATGGCCTAGATCAGGGTAGGCAACCTTGGCTCTTTTATGACTCGTGGACTTCAACTCCCAGAATTCCTGAGCCAGCATGGCTGGCTCAGGAATTCTGGGAGTTGAAGTTCACAAGTCATAAAAGAGCCAAGGTTGCCTACCCCTATTTAATATATGGATTTCAGTTGCTGAAACCTCTGTGAGAAGAAGACAAGGCCTTGCTGGGTCGTGACCTAGTGCATTGCTCCATGAACAGCAAGGCAGGAGTCAATGGACCTTGTTTTTTATAGAGTGGAGGAAGGACAAGGAAAAGAAAAGCTGGATTGTGTTATGTGGCATTTGTTCTTGTTACAAGGTGTACGTCAACTGATGAAAGTGGACTTTGATCTATGGAAAGGGCATTCAAATTATCAGTGTTTATCGTGTAGTGACTGAGAAATATTGATTTAATTACCAGGTGTTTCCCAAGCTGCCAGGTTTTATTTCTAGAGGCCTAAATGTTCTTGGTTTGTAATCCAGCATAAAGGAGGTCAGTACCGTGCTCTGACGAAGCCCACATTTTGCCCCATCGAGTCATTTTTTTTATTTTTTTTTTTAAAAGAGATGACTTGAGCAAACAATTGATGATGCTTTCCAATCTAATTTATATAACTCGTTTCATGGAGCAGTTACCTAAGGATGTCATTATACCCTGTTGGTCTTCCAGAGGGCCATAAATACCTGTCTGTTCTCCTAAGCCTTGTGGTATGGTTCCTCCAGGCTCCTTCTCTGGATGTGAGATGGCAGGAGGGTTGGGAGTGGTTGCTGGGCTCTCCATTTTCTTCCTTTTTCTTTGCCTTCCATTCTACTTTGGGTTTGTGGTTAGTTGCTTCTTATTATATTGCTTTTATACTGTCTGGTATATTGTAAGCCGGTCAGAGTTATTTGAAGTCATCATCATATCAAATCAATAATAAAACACATTGCAAAAATACTTGATCAAGTGACTATCTCTTGAAAATATTATTTCATTTTCTTGAAGAGTATCTGTAACCACAGTAGTGGCCAAAATTGTGGAAACCTTTTGGGAACAGTGTACCTTTGGTTAGGTTTCCACCAATTTTTCTTCTAATTTCTTTATAACTGTAGCCTTGTTCACTTAATAATACTATTTTACATCACTTTCTGGGCAACCAGTCAACTCTTTGCACCATTACTTTAATTTTATTACTTTTTACAATCTCACTAAATGAAAGAACACAAAAAAACCCCAACCAACTTGATAGCGATCACATAACAAACACACTGACAAATGTCCTCCTCTCAGCTTTAATACATGACATCAATAACTGAATTCTACTGTGATCTGATTGGCTCATTGCCAAAACAAGATGACACCTGATTGGCTCTCTAAACACTCATGCTCATTGGCTGCAATCAGATGAAGGAAAACTACCTTATATCAACCTAAGCAAGTTGTGCTTCCTTTTTCTGGTTATTTGGCTATAACCTTTAATAGAATACAGCACAGATAATTGAACAAACTTTGTGCATTACATTCTTGATTAAATTATCTTTCCATCAATATATAATTTTATGTTACTACTCCCCCCCAAAAAAGTGGTGTTATTAGCCATCAAACCTCAGAAATACACTTTTCCCAAAAGGTTTCCACAATTTTGGCCACTACTGTAGAGGCCAATGGTTTTAACTGGAATCATGTGTTTAAAGGATACTTTAGAAAATTAATTAAAAATGTTTTTTTCTCGAAATGTCCATCAGCTATGGTCTTTGGCCTAAAATGGTTTCAAAGAAGTAGGTATGTGTGTAATATATATGTTTGCTGGCTCTTTGGATATCTAATAAGGCTGGGTAAATAATACAAATCTCTTCATTAAGACTATATTGAGTAAGAATATATCAAATGTTAAGGATTTGTATTTGATGAGGCTAATATTTGTTTCTTGTAGTTAAACATACACACAATCCATGTTGGGATATGTTCTCTGTCAAGGAAAGTCCTCCAAAGATTTGAACTGGAGTTTTATATGATTTGTATTTTTTAGACCAATATAAACTCTGAACGCTGTAACCAGTGGTGGGATTCAGATATGTGAACAACCAGTTCTCTGTGTGGATGCCACTTCCGGATGTCCATTCTGTGCCTGGGCAACAAAAAATTAGCTACCAGTTCTGTTGAATTGGTACGAACTGGCTGAATCTCACCACTGGCTGCAACATCTTAAAATATTTTATGGAGATAACAGAAATATTTTCACAATTACAAAGAAACTGTCTTCAAAATATTCAGACAGGGACATCTTAAAATAGAGTATGTCAGTTGGGATAAGTCGTAGGTTAAATGCAACCAAGGAAAGTAAAAAAACCCCAGTGAAGTCAGACAATAATATGCATTTATGAGACAAAAATATGCATTTATGATAAGAGATCAGGATTGGAATTGATATAGATGGGATAAAGAACAGAGAAATGAAAATATCAATCTGTGGCCAAGGAGCATGAAACCAAATAATAAATCCTGCCTCCAAGTGACAAAAATAAATGAAATCTTTGGAAACCTGATCAGCAAACCTGGCTAGAAGTGCTGGGTCTCCAATTGCATAGCCTGTGACCATTTCATAGATTTATGAGTGGAATCAGTAGAAAACAGAAAGATGTACAGGTATAGAAGGCAATTAGGTATCACATTCCCATTTCAGCATAAAATATTGTCAATCCCTGTAAGATGAATATAATATGTTTTCAACTCATATGGAACAAAAAAAATGGCAACACTTAGATGTTGCTCTCAATTCAGACAGTTTGGGATGCATTAGTTCATCCACAAATCTTTCCCAAATTCTGCTAGACATATTTGTCATAATAGTTGAGTGTGTTCTTGTTCAAACTAAAGGTTTCATGTGCATGATTAAGTAATTTTAATAGGTAGAATTCCCGTTTGCATAAAATATTTCACTGAATCTAGTAATATGGATTTTATACTAAAATATTCTTAGGCAAGGAATGCTAGGTGGAAGTGTGCATAGTCAAATGTCCCCGGATTAACATTTCAGCATTCAGCACAATCGTAAATGTTATTTCTTTAAAAGGTTGTGAGTAATGAAAATCAACTTGAAATATGGGAATCAAGAAGCTGTATATTATAGTGGCTAATGTGTTGGACTTGAACTCAGGCCAAGTCCCCACTCAACCACTGAGTGATTTTGGTCAGTCACGCTGTCTCAGCCCAAATCCTCCACGCAGAGTTGTTGGAGTGGAGATCAAATAAAATCAGATCAAATGTGTACCCTAGGTGGGATGTAGATGTATGCAATATGATTAATTTATAAACAGCTGTGCTGCTTATAACAAAAAGCCTCCACCTTTATTGCTTGGTTAAAATTGCTTTGACAATCATGAACTTCAATAGTTTTAATTGTTGTGCTATTGTTCACCAGCCATAGTCAACTGGATTGAGATGGGCAGCTATAGAAGTCAAATAAATATATATATAAATAAATAAATATGTCTATGATCAATATTAATATTTCATTTATGTGGTTCTAAATATTTGTTTCCTTTTCATTATTATTATTTCCCCTGCAGATAAGTAAACAGCAATTGCAGACTGTCAAGGATCGCTTTCAAGCCTTTCTCAATGGAGAAACTCAGATTGTTGCTGATGAAGCCTTTATGAATGCTGTCCAGAGTTATTATGAGGTAAGAACATGAGCCTTAGATGTTTGCAGAGCAACCTATTAGTATTTCGTAGCCCTGAACTACTCTAAGGTAAAGTATACATCCTTCAATTCTTTCAGTGCAACTTAATTTAGGCACAAATCTTCACAAACTGTGGTCTAAGAGAACATCATCATCCAGTTGTCTGGATCTTCACTAGAAGTTGAAGGTAGAAAGCTGACCTAAACATGATCCGACTGTTGATTCATCTGGACTAATACATTATCTCTAATGAGTGTTATCATGGGCTGCCCAGTCTGTTTTAAACCCTATTTGGAGATGCTTGGAATTGAACCTGGGATATTTTGCATGTACATTCTAGAGTTGACCAATAGGTTCTGATTATAGGTATTCCTTGACTTACGACCACAATTGAGCCCAAAATTTCTGTTCCTAAGCGAGACAGATGTTCAGTGAGTTTTGCCCCATTTTATGACCTTTGTTGCCAGAAGTGTTAGGTAAGTCACTCCAGTTGTTAAGGTAATGATACAATTGTTAAGTGAATCTGACTTCCCATTGACTTTGCTTGCCAGAAGGTTGCAAAAAGTTATCACATGATCACGGGACACTGCGACCGTCATAAATATGAGTCAGTCGCCAAGTGTCTGAATTTTGATTATGTCATCATGGGGATATGGCAAGGGTGGTAAGTGTGAAAAACAGCCATAAGTCACTTTTTTCAGTACCGTTCAGTAACTCTGAACAGCCACTAAATGAACTGTTGTAACAGTAATTGTTGTACCACCTCTACTGTTACTATCTCTGGCATGAATTATATAAACATCCATAATGGGAAAATGGCATAATTCACATGGCAGCTTATGATATAAGTTCTTTCCTATGTTATTACAGGACCAGGTATGGGTCTAGAAGTCACAAAACCTCTCCCAACACCTCACACCTCTAAGCAAATTAGCATAATCATTCTCATGAATGGGATCTAAGTTTCCTAAAGCAAAAGGTGGTGCCCAGAACAAAAAGAATTTTCAGTTATGTTACTGTATTCATGGAATTCCTTCTCAATGGAATCTTAACTGTGTCGGGAAAAGAGGCACCAGTTCCTCTAAGCTTTTTAAAAGGTTTCATTAATGTAACTATTTATAAGAAAGTCTGCATCCACATTTCGTTTTACCACAAGCACAGTTAATTGAGAGTGGATTGAGCCCAGTGTTTGATAAGGCCTGAAATTCAAGCCTTTTAAGGAACAATTTAAGGAATTGTTCCTTAAGAATGTAAAAAAGAAAAGAAAAAAGTATCACTGTGAATGCCTCTATGGGAGGCTTTGGAGATTTTCCTTTTGAGAAATTTCATGGTGGGCTAAATGCTAGCTGCAAACTAAGTCTGGCTACTGTTCAGACTTCTCTCTCAAAATAATCATGGAGTGGTTTGAGAATTGCATTTGGTTTTTTGAACATTTGAAGATGGCCAAGGGATTTCTTCCAGTTTTTGCATTGGCATTTTAAAAGGCTGACATTTTTAAAAGAGTGCCAAACTGGTTAAAAAAAAAAAAAGATTACTTCTTTTCTTTGGAACTTTAAAAAGTTTCTTTTTTTAAAAAAAAAATGAGAATGCATCCCTTATTTATTTTTCAAAGTAAGTACAATTCCTGTCCGTTTCATCTGCTTTTTGGATATTTTGTTTGCTGCCGCTGCCTCCTCCTTTTGTCATCCTTACAAAAACGTGTCAGAGTAAAAAGCTGCTAAATGCATAATGCACTGAAGCACATTTTTGAGAATTAAGACTCTCTCCTCTCCCTCTCCCTCTCCCTCCCTACCCCTCTCCCCTCTGTCCTCTTCCATCTTTCCTCTTTCCAGTCTTTTCTCTCTGCTTTCCTTGTCTCCTCTGAATGAGAAAAATCTGGCATCAGAGCTTCAGATGATGGGGAAATTTTATTGACCTCTAAAATAAATGCATATAATGAGTTCGATAGGCCCTCAGAGCTGGAAGGGCTTATGTTCAATATTATCACACCATATCATAAAGCAGGTAACCTCTTGATCAGTAACTGGACAGACCATCCAAACCTTAGTAGAATTCCTGCTTTGCGCATCAGTGATCTCAAGTAAAAAGATCAAGATGCAGGTGCCATAAAAAAGGCATTTCCTGGAGTTGATGAAGTAATATGACCTGGTACTTTGTTTCTTTCCCACCAATAACCAGATCGACCCAGATTCAGTACACATAAAACACTGGAAACCTGGACAGTTGGTTAGTTTTTTTTATACATCCTTTCAGTAACTGGTGGGAGACTTTTATTTTACAAAAAGAAAGTTTACAAGTAAAAAAAAAACCGGAAGGATTCAAAAATTATAAATGCCTTCAACCAGTTCAGAAATTTATCCTAATAAAAAGATTTTAACAAGAGTCACTTGTTGAGATGGGCAGCTGTATAAATTGAACAAACAAACAAATAAATAAATAAATAAACTTTTCTAATTTATCTTTTTCTACACTATATTTTTCAAAGTCCATTTGCATTATACTGTATTTTTATATCTTACTCTTCTATATCTCTGATGTAGCTGTTTGTAGCTAACTTCTATATTTTAGTTAACTTAATCCCTGTATCTCTCTTCTCACTTTCCATCCTATTATGCTGGTTTTGCTACTTTGCTCTCTCCCATCTTTTTTCAAGGTTCCGTTTTCTATTTCTCCTCTACCAAAGTGTTTACTTTTCTTCACTTCTTATTCTTCTTTTCTTCCAAATCTTGGCTTCATCCAAAGGAAACCAGGAAACTCATGCCAGGTTTAAAGGGAGGAAATAAATGCCTGGCTCTTCCCTGTATTCTCATGTCGCCTCTTTTTAGCATTGTGTGTTTTTCATCAAGACTGTCTGTCTTCCAGATTACCTCTTTATTTGACTCCTGGGCTTTAAGCTCTGTTTATTCATCTTAATTTTTATCAGGTTAGAGCTCCCAGGTAGCCAACTCGTCTTCCCTCCTGATAAAAGGAACATGTTCGTATGCCACTTATTCTGGAATACTTTTAATGGAACAACTCCAGAGAAGGAATTTGAAGATACAGAGAAACAGTATCTGAAGATGCCTCTCAGCCAGTTTATATTGGCTCAGAAGCTTGTTTTACTAACTAGCCAACTATTGGAAGGCAATAAAAAGACTAATGCGGAACTGGGGAAGTATGTATTCTCCATTACTTAGTCATTAAATTATTTTGTGCCGTTTTCTCATTTCAAAGGTCAGATATTTCAATTAGGAGATGCTATTTTCCAATTATATATCTTCGTTAAAAGAATAAATATTTTGGCATGTAATTAGACTGTAAAGACATCTTCTGCGTGCTAATTAATTTGTGCCACCGATCATCCTAGCATCCCACACTGTTTACAAGTTGTCAAATGGCTCATTTGACATCGTCTTATATTGGATGGGTTCATATCACTTCAAAGTTTTCAACACACAAATGCAATAAGGTTTACACCTTCAGTGTGAAATGACCCCTGTCCTATATATGTCAGGGATGTGCAGAAAGTTGAATTTCTTTGTAGATGTCAACTCCAAGTTTACAGAAGTTATTGCCACAGGAAGTCATACTGAGTTAGAAGTTAATCTATATAATCTAGCGCTAATCAGACCTTTAGTAACCAAGGATTGGCCTTTGCATATTTGAACAGTTGCAAAGTGATGAAACCATATCATAGATCTGTTTGGAGGTCTGTTACATTAGCTGCTATGTGCTAAACAAAAATTCATTCTACTTCCTGCCTCAAAATGCATAGGCCATATATCACCTTAGGGACACAGGTTGTCCACTCTTGATCAAATCCATTATTGTCCACACTGTTTTATTGTGGACCTCAAGCTATTATTTAGATTTGGTGGCCTAACAGCCCACAGCTCAATTTAATAACTTCATGATCTATTTTTCCCCTATGGCTTTTAATGCAGTTGGTGGATGGGGTCTTTGATATGTTGCTCTCCCTAAATCCTGATTGTCATGAAATACTGGAGTAAATAAAACAGGGAGGGCAGAATAGAAACTGACTTCAAATGTAAAATAACTAAATACAATTATATGTGATGATAAAAAAGGAACAACAGGGAAAGACATATGAAATAATCACCAACATCTTCAAAAGAATAAAATTCACAAAGGAAGAAGAAAACAACAGCACAGCTCTTCCTGGATATCCACATTAGCAAAGGAAATAAAAGGCAATGCCTTTATTTTTTTTAAAAAAAACCAAACACCCACACTAAGTGCTCCATTACCAAAGTAACAATTCAACCTCTCACAAGAGGAACATTATTCAGACAAGCAAAAACTCACGGCAGCAACCCAAAACACCAGAAAAAGGAAACAGGCTGCCTATACAACATCTTCCAATAAAGTGGATACTCATGCAAAAGTACAACCAACACAAAGGACAACACTGCCATATATCCAAAACATCTAAGCAACAACCAAAAACTATTACAATCACACCGTGGTATCACTGCAGCACACAAAACTTCTAAAGCCCTCCAAAACATCTTAAGTAAACCAAAAGATCTGGTAGCCCAAAAATTAAAACAGGAGTCACCTACTACATACAGTGTAAGGATAGTCATGGTGTAGGACAGACAGGCACACTAGCAGAACACATCCATGAACACCAACTAGCAGTCAGAAGACACAATGAAAATTCCTTAACTTCACAGTATGGATAGATTTAATCACAGTTTCAGCTGGGACACTGTAAGCATCCTAAACCAAGCTAAATCTCAAAATGCCAAGTAATTCCTGGAAGCTTGGTATTCAAACAAATCGGACATCAACAGGTACATCGTGATAAACAACATTTATACACCATTCGAAAGAGAGAATAAAAAAGTTAAAAGGGAAACAAAAACTTCTCCTCCCCAGCAATCAACACTCAGAGAAGCAGAAATTAGCACCAGAATTAATGTCAGACAAACAATCAAGCAGCAAACAACAGCCCAATCAAGCAACTGCATATTTTGTTTTACTATTTTTATCTTCTATAACTATAAACATCCCAGTTCAATGGGAATTCTTGGAGATATTCTCAAAGCTGCTTTTGATCCAGTGTCTCCCCAATATCTTTTAAAGTGGAATTTTCAAAAACTAAAATGCAAAGCAGCTGCACACAGTTGGAATTTCATCTTCTCATTAGTGAGACAGATTTTTCTTCCTTTAATGGAAAAAACTGTGAGAACTACATGGGACTTTGTTGCATGCTAAGATTTGTGCCCGCCACTGCCTGTATGTGATCTATGCAACTGTTTACCTGTTGAATCAGAATCATGCTCGGCATAACTTACTACTTGTCTGTTGCAAACGTACTGTTGAACGCTGCTGTTTCCCAGGATGTGCATGAAGGAAGTTTATGGAAGCAAATCTCTCAATGACGTCCTTTGAAAAACTAAAGGGGACTGGAGGCTGAAACATATAGAGAACACTTGTCTAGTTTAATGAAGAGAAGGACTAGGGGTGACAGGATAGCAATGTTCTAGTATCTCAAGGGTTTCCACAAAGAAGAGGGAGTCAAGCTATTCTCCAAAGCACCTGAAGGCAGGACAAGGAGCAATGGGTAGATGGAAACTAATCAAGGAGAAAAGCAACCTAGAACTAAGGAGAAACTTCCTGACAGTTAGAACAATTAACCAGTGGAACAACCTGCCTCCAGAAATTGTGACTGCTCCAACACTGGAAGTTTTTAAGAAGAGACTGGACAGCCATTTGTCTGAAATGGTATAGGCCAGGATTTCCTACGTGAGCAGGGGGTTGGACTAGAAAACATCAAAGGTCCCTTCCAACTCTATTATTGTTATTGTTATTTTGATGGTTAGAAATCATGCAGGGAGATTCCGTTGTCCAGACAATAAAAGGATAAGATGAAATTTTCTCCTCACTTGCTTGTGCAGTGACAGTGTGAATCCTCTTGCTGCTTTTTTTTTCTTTCTGTCATCTTGCAATTTGTTATTTGTCTGTGTATAGAAATCTCTTCTGCCAGTGGAAGGCTCAATCAAGAAAAGTGATTAGCTTTTACAGATTTGAGACTCCCAGCGGAGTGTAAAAATCTGTCACATTTTAAGGTCATCTTTAAAAAAAAAAGTTTTATTGAAGCTTATTGTACGATAAAATAGAAATACCCAACAAGTTAAGAACGTTAAAAAGAAGGATTCAGAACTAAATAAGATTTTTAAAAAAGAAACTAGAAAAAAGTAGTAATTTCTGGAGTTTTTTCAATGCAGTCGCATACAAAGAGAATTATAACCTCAAGCTTTTGCTTTACATTTCTAAATATTTCAAGCCATTTCTATAACAGCAAAATCATTCTAATCATCAAAACCTAAAGTTAGAATTTCATTTAAGTACAAAATCCAGAAGTGGTTTCCAAATAGAAACAAAATTAGATAAATTCTTCTCTTTAATTAAATCTCTGTCAGGCCATCACCTTTATTCATTCGTCCATTTTGAGAATTAGTGTATTTTTCCATCTTTCTGCATGTAAGATGCTCGCCATTGTTAACATAGTTAGTAATAAAGTTCTAAATTTTCTTTCAAGCTAGTTGTTCATCAAACCCAAGAGGAGGGATTCCGGTATCATTTTTATATTTATTTTCAGGTTCTTCTGAATTAGGATAGAAATCCGATCCCACTATTTGTTTGCATTATCACAAGTTCATCAGAGATGATAAAAATTATCCTCTTTTAAAATTACATTTCTGGTATACATTTCTGGTTTCTTTTTACATTCTTAGGACAACCTTGAGTTGCGTATTTATTAAGAACTTATGGGATAGCATAGTGAAATGTATAGACCACTTCATTACAGAGGCTTTAGACAGTGTACTAAAGCAAAACACAGTACACAAAATCTATAACATATTTTAAAAATCTGTAAACTACTTGTCAAGTTCTGGCTGAAAAGCCCAACAAAGTAAAACACCAGAGACATGGTGATCTCTCATGCAAACTTTATTAGACATAGCATATCGGTACGATAGAAGAAAAAGCTAGCTCTGGCAATATGGCAGGAAACAGATAATTAAAAGAGTAAAACTTTCCCTCCCTCTCTGACAAGTCAGGTCACATTGTCCAATTAATCTTCCATTAATCGTTAGAAGAAGAAAACTTTGGTTCACCAAAACATCTCTTCCACAGCTTTGGCTCTCAGATTGATAGGGAACACCTGTGGATCTCAAGCTCTTCCCTCCCACCTCGCAACTGTAGGCAAGCTAGAAGCAATATGGCAGTCCTAATAACAATACATCTTCATAGCTTGACACTACTGCTACTATATTACTACCACTAATAATAATGATAATTGGATCTTCCTCTAGCTGCTTAATCCCAAAAAGCTTTCCAGAAGCAATGGTTTTAATTATTCTTTGGAAGATTGTAAGAGTGGGAGGCATTCTTGTCTCATGATTAAGCTGTTCCAAAGTATGGTTAGAGCCACCTCTGTACCCTTCCCCTACATACCTTCTGATAGGAAAGGATCTTCAGCAAATTCTCCCTATTCACCTGGGTTGGGTGGGCAGAATTTATTTGGGATGGGCAGCCTTTAAGATACCCAGGCCTCCCTTATAGTACCTGAGAGGTAATAACCAGCACCTTGAATTACATTGAGAAAAAAACCCAGCTTGTGCAGACAAGGTAGTTCCTGCAATAGTGGTGAAGAAGATGGAGGTTTTCCCTATCCAGTCATGTCCAACTCTAGGGGGTAGTGCTCATCTCTGTTTCTTAGCCGAGGGAGCCAGCATTGTCAAAAGACATTTCCATGGTCATGTGGCTGGCATGACTATATGCCAAGGCACATGGAATGGTATTACCTTCCCACTAATGGGGTACCAATTTACCTACTTCTTTTTGCATACATTTGAACTACTAGATGGGCAGGAGCTGGGGCAAGTAATGGGAGCTTACTCCATCGCACAACACTCGGGTCTCAAACCTGGGCTGTCAGTTTTCCAAATGACAAGCTCAGTGTCTTTAACCTAACCATGGCACCCCTGTAAAGACACCACAATACTATGATTGTCCAATAAGCACTAGGGAACTGCATTTTACATGATTTGAAGTTTTTGGGTGGTCTTTAAGACTACATTCAACTCCATGTAAAACAAATTTCTCTACATATTGCCTACCCAGCTGTTTCTGAGCATGCTGTATCCATACATTCCTCAGTATTCAGATACATTAATATTCTAGACCAGGGGTGTCACACTCGCAACGTCACTTGATGTGTTGCGATGTATTTTCTCCATTGCCGGCAATGGGGTGGGCATGGTTTTGGCATGATGCATCACACTCGCAATATCACGTGATGTGTTGCGACGTATTTTCTCCATTGCCAGCAATGGGGTGGGCATGGTTTTGGCATGATGCATCCAGCCCACGGGCTGGCAGTTTGACACCCTGTTCTAGACCCTCTAACCTACTAATAATCCTTCCTTTTTGTGCTAAGTAGACAAATGCATCTATCTTGTTACTTGTTAGTCTGGTTTGGTTTGTGGTAGCCTTTTCTCTTCCTCCACTTAATCTGCTTTGAGTAGTGTTGAATAGTCCCCATTTCCTCATGAGTGAAATCTCCCAGGAGTGGTATCCCTATATTGAAGGATGGAGTACTGGAAATTTCCACATTCTTTGAAAATATATAGGGGGAGCAACTCTTGCACACTTTTTGTAAGTTTGGCAGAACTTAATCTTGCAAAATCCTTTTTTATTTGTACTTAGAATTCTGACATATATCCAGGAGTTGAGAGAACAAAAGTGTCTGAGGGGGTGAACAGAGCCTGATTAAAAAAAAAAAAAGTGGTTCCAAAATTGGTTCCAGACATTTACAGGATCCTCTCCATTGGACACCAAGAAGGGCTTTATAAAGTTTTACTTTATTAATGTATGTATTAAAGTCCAATTGAATGTTGAATGTCTTATTTTGATTATTCAATCCAACCATGATGTTAAGGCCCAGTTGTATTTTTCTTGGTCCACCTCAGCCAAGTTTTTCCACTTATATACATGGACTAGATTTTTTCCAATCACTGACGGGTTATAATTATTGCAGAAATATGAACTAGTCTTTTAAATATAATAACCTGCTTGGCCCCTGCTTCTATCCATCATTCTCTTTCTCCCTGTCTGATTTATTAAAGATCAATGATTTAAACACGGCTTCATAATTCAAGCTAGATAGAGTTCTGGCTTGGTCAAAGGCAACTCAGTACTACTAATTTATTTCGAACATGTGTCATATTTTGGACACATTATGATGCATCTATCGGAAAGATGACAATGCTAGGCAAGGTGGATAGAAGATGAAGAAGCAGCTGGCAGCATATGAGGCCGATAGATGGAGAACTCGATGCCCCAGAAATGAAATTACAAGAATTGGATAATGCAGCAAGAGACAGGACTGTTTGGGGACCACAGTGTCACCAGGAATCAGCTGACTCAACTGAGCATAACAATATTGAAAATTCTCTATTAAAAATTCTCACTGCTGATATTTTACAGGTGAAAATACAGAGATTGAAGAAATTTATTTATTTATTCTTCACATTTCTGAATCGCCCCTCTTCCTCAAAGTATTTGTACTAAATTGCAATTAGTACAAATATAGAAATGGATGGAACCTTATTTCCACTTGCAATTTTGTTCCACTTGTTAAATGAATGTGAGTCTCAATGCACATTAAAGAGAAGCAACGCTGGCCACCATCTTAACTGTTGTGATCCTCCTCTCCATTGGGATGCTGACCAATGGAGCCAAGCAGCACATATACAGTTCCTCCGTATTATGAGATAAGTATCTATGGATAGTAATGTCCTCATAAATACCCCTTGTATCTGATATCTGAAAAGTATATGTCCTATTCTGCTTCCAGCTACTAGCTGGGTTCTTAGGTCCCTTCCAAACCTACCTTCTTCCTGCATGTTTCAATAAGAAATATAAAGTCGTTCCTCTAGAAAAGACACAGATAAGAACAAGAATTTCTTTGAACATTTCAGATGGATTCAGGGTATGAACAAGTCCTGTGCTTATATGATGGAATATTAAGCTCTGGGGAAACCTCTCCATAGCATCTGAAGGTGGGGCCAAGAAGCAATGGGTGGAAGCTCGTCAGTGGGAGATCTAGCCTGAAAATAAGGAGGAATTTTGTGAGACTGAGAACAACTTGCCTCTCAGAATTGTGGGTGCTCCATCATTGGAGGTTTTCAAGAAAATATTGGACAACCATGATATAAGGATTCCTGCCTTGGGCATAGGGGATTGGACTAGAACAGGGGTCCCCAACCCCCGGTCCATGGACCAGCACCAGGCCCTGGCATGCCAGCAACCGGTCCACACAAACAAGCAAAGCCCCATCCGTGAGATGCAGGCAGCACACAAAACTGCACCCTCTCCAGTCCACAGAAAAACCTCTCTCCACAGAACCAGTCCCTGGTGCCCAAAAGGTTGGGGACCTCTGGACTAGAAGACCTCCCAGTTCTCTTCCAGCCCTATGACTCTATGCTTCTATGAAAGCATTTCAGGTTTCCATTAACTTCACTTCATTTGGTAGAAAAGGGCAATGTCATGTTTTATTTACTCTATGGATAATATTATCTTCCAGGTGAACATCTCTCTTTCATATTTTACGGAGTCCTGTTTTTTTTTTCACACTGTGGTTGCAAAAAGGTCATTGTTGACAAGTGGCTGCTAGGGAGATGGAAAAAAAAAACATGATTTCTTCCTGTTCCCAAAGTAGCTTTTATGGTGTCAAGTGCCTTTTCACCCCCCAAATCTGACCTGTGCTTTTTACTCTGCCACGCTTGTGAGTAGTGATAAAAAGAGACCCTGAAGATAGCAGGAAACACAGATTGCCTTTCTCACACCAGATGCAGCCAAGTAACAAGGATCTGAACTGTGTTTGCTTCTGAAATAGCACCCTGTCATTCACTGCAATTTTCTTTTTAATTAAACGTTGCCACAATGCCCCTCACTGGTCAAAGTATATTGGAAAATTTATGCTGCTGTATATGGGTAGTCCCAACTTGCTTCACAATGCCATGAGGTTAATTGTTTAAGTAATGTATCTTTCTTACAACATACTGTATTTTTTTCTGCCCAGCCGCAAGGTATTTCAGTGTTTACTGAAATGAACCTAGTGCAGAAACTCAGGGGAAAAAATAGAGTTTGGGAAATAACAGGGATTGGGGGGGGGAGGAAATTATTGTAATGAGGTGGCATTGAGGATCTCACTGTCCTTGGATTGTTCATAAGCTTTGGAAAAATACATTAAATGGCTCGATCCTATAGTCATAAAAGTAAAGATAGAGTAGACTCCTCTGTCCAATGGAGTCTAGGAGGCAGTGCTCATCTCTGTTTCTCAGCAGAAGGAGCCAGCATTTTCTGAAGACACTTCTGTGGCCATGTGGCCAGTATGACTATATGCCAAGGTGCACGGAACACTGCTACCTTCCCACCAAAATGGTACCTATTTATCTACTTGCATTTGCATACTTTCGAACGGCTAGGTGGGCAGGAGCTGAGGCAAGTAACAGGAGCTCACCCCATTGCGTGGTGCTCAGGCCTTGACCCCAGGCGGTCAGCTTTCCAGCTGACAAGCTCAGCATCTTTAACCACTGAGCTATCACACACACACCTTTACTGTGGTCATACACTTGATAATTTTAATTTCATGGAAGAAACTTTATGCATCCAGTCTACTCTTCAATGAGCAAATGGCAGGAACAGCTGAAGGAAAGACTTCAACCCTGTTGCCTTGGGACCGCTACTTCAGTCCAGCTGGCTTCTTTTCCATGGTTACAATGCTATTTCACTATGAAACAAAGGGCTAGGAGATTTTTCTCAAGCGGTGTACAATCCTGATTCCTTTATCCATGAATGAAAGGAGTCTTGTTGGCATAGGCTGTGAAAAGAATAAAGAGCCAATGTAAGTGTAAATAAGATAAGAAATAAAATATGAGCATGGAGGAAGGAAAAGGGTAATTAATTCATTGGTGTCTGCAAGGGAAATGAGGGGGGTGCAAACAAGGAAAAGTATTCAACAGTGTCATCATACAAAGGCCACAACTTCTATCAGACGCCAGCATTTACTTTATGGCATTGCCATGTCCATCCTTGTGGCTTGCTGCAGATGCCACTAAAATGGATACCTTCTTAGTTACAATACGATTATATAATGATTACATCTGTACTGCTATTGTATTTCTGGATTATACTTGCATTTTTTAAAACTTACATTGTACTGACCTTGGAACATAATAAACAAGGATTAAAGAAGAAACTCTCTGGAAACTTCCTAGAAATCATAGAGACATGAATGAAAGCTAGTTAAACACAGATCATAACTGAAAATAAATGATGCCCATTTACAATCTCATAGATGGATGTAATAGAACAGACAGTCAGATATTTCTGACTACAGGAAAAAAATATGTACAGTAGTTTTCCTAGCAACATAAGTAAGTGATTAGCCATTGTCTTCATCTAGGATATGTTCTGACTAGCTCACAGTTTTGGGATTTCCTCATGCTCTTCATTCTGAGCACTAATCAAATCTGAACCTCACTTAAATTAGCTTCTTCAAAAATCAGCCAAGGTCAGCTAGGGATGCCCATTTGTCCCATAAAACCGAGACTGAGTGCAGGAAGAAACAGCACATGATTTCAGTACCATAGAATATGACATTCTTCAAAAGCAAATTCAAAATAATATCAATTTGCATCCAATGCATAGAAATGAGTATGTGCGTCCAGGGCTCATTTATATTATGAAATAGATTGGATGTCTGCATGAAATGTGGAGAATGGTCTAAAAACAAAATAATAAAGCCTCTGAAACCTTTAGAAACATGTTTCTTTTCTTCAAATATTCAGGTTTTGACAGGGTTCTCATGCAATGTTCTCCCATTCTATTTGAACTTCCATATAGAGCGGATATTCTCTGCTATTGAACTGTGGTGTGAGAAAGGATCATAGTTAACTGACAATACAGAGATTTAGCTCTGGAAAGCTCTGTTAAGAATGCCATATAGACGATTTCTTCCCTCCCTCCATCTCCCCCCAAATTCACAGTGTAGTTGCTCCATTATTCCAATTTTTAGAATTCTAGAAATGTCACAATCAAACGCCCAGATTGGAATGTCACATACATAGTTGGTGGCACATGGGGAACCATATGGAGTTGTATAATGAGATATATTTCCAGTTCTTTTACAATTAGGAAGTGTTAAGTTTATGTCTTTGTTCACCTTGCAGGTATTTCTGAAAAGTGACCGTGTCGCCAGAATGGTTCAGAGTGGTGGGTTCTCAGCTAATGACTCCCGAGAAGTCTTCAAGAAACATATCGAAAAGAGGGTCCGTAGCCTCCCTGAGATTGATGGTCTCAGTAAGGAGACTGTCCTGAGTTCCTGGATGGCAAAATTTGATGCAATATATCGGGGGGAAGAAGACCCACGCAAAGCTCAAGCCAGAATGACAGCAAGTGCTGCTTCAGAGCTGATTCTCAGCAAGGAGCAGCTGTATGAGATGTTCCAGAACATCTTGGGAATCAAGAAATTTGAACATCAGCTTCTGTACAATGCATGTCAGGTAAGACTCCTTGTTGTCCAGGGAACCATCTCCTGTCAAATTGTGGACACAATAGAATATCTATTCCTGATAGGGCATTAGTCTGAATCATATGATGGAGATGAACAAGCTTTGCCTCTGTTCTTTGCTATTCCCTCTGTTTCTGCTCTTTCTGTTATGAGGAACACAGAAAGGTATGCTTGATATGACATCTTATATTAGCCTTTGGATATAGGATGGCAACCTCTTTTTATTCAAAAGGCTAGCAGACTTTGGTTGAGGCATGAGTGATTCCACCAGACTCTACCAGGATGGGATGAAGTAGGGTGCTTGTGTTCTGATTAGGATCTTATTGAATGAAAATTTTGAATGATATCCAGAGTATTGTCAATCTTATTGACAATTCCAATATTCATGGAAGAGCAGTCCTTGGAGGCTTAGCTTTTGGAGTCAGACTGGTCACATAAAGCCATGCATAATGACACAGGCAGATGGAAGACATCCTAGCTTGGTTTGGTTGAAAACCTAGACAATTTGCCTCTTGTCTTTTAACAAATGAAATAGGGATGTGGTACTCTTCCATATATACTGTACTTTATAATTAGCAATATGGAGAAAGAATGCTCCTGAAGAATATAACTTGCATCTGTTGATTATTCAATTTTCTACCCTACTTATGTATGGGTGTATTATGCAGGATGTTATTGGTGCTGGGAGGTCCTCACTATAGCAGAATGGGATGTCTGAATAAAATATTACAAGAGAACCTCTTTTCTTCATCCTTTACTTAACAACAGTTGGCGAGGAATTGATGATATAGAGACATTGGGTTGGCCCATGAGTCTTTTAGATGTCTTCAGCAAAATTAAGTCTTGGAATTAAGTCTTGTAAAGTGGTAGAATCTTAGGCTAACTGGTAACCAGTCTTCCTCCATCTGAAAAAACTTTGAACCTCAAGACCAAGACCAATGACCAGAGGCTTTAGGAAATTGTGTGCTACAAAAAAGCTAAGGAGTTGTCACAGCTTATAAAAAGTACCTGTTACATGTGTTGGTTCAAATCTCAATTAGATGACTTTGAACATTTAATGGTACTGATAATGACATAGCAGAGACCCAAAGGCTCTGTGGGTCATAGAAACAAGAGAGCTGCCAGACAGTTTTGGAGACATCAGAGGAGGTTTGGAGGAAGACAAGGGGACTATAAAAGTGTTTTACAAATGCTTGGCAATGCTTACAAGGGATTCATGACATTCATCAAGGTGAAAAAGGACAGTGCATCCTCAGATAAAGTTGCATCTGAGGGAGGATGCAATAGAAGGAGAAAGTTTCTTGATGTCAACTCTAAGAAGTTTTCAAGAAAATGTTGACAGAATATTAAAGAACAGAAGAAAAAATGAGAGGGGAAAGTTAAAGAATTTTGATGAAAGGGAAAGACAGTCAGCTAAGTTTGATTAATTTAAAGTTATAAACTAAGTTCTGATCTGTATCTGGTCATATGGCATTCTGGAGCTGAAATATATGTATTCTGTATTGTGCTCCTTTATGCACACTGCAAGAAGGATTGCTGGTAATTGAAAACTAGACTTCTCATTTAAGTGCAATCAAATCTACTTGTAGAATTTTTACCCAAGGTTCCTCCCATTCTTTTGGCTGTTTAAATAGGCTGAACAAGTTAATTTGTTTTGTTTTGTCTATATGTTAGCCTTATCTGATTTATTTTGTTTTTGCGATCTAGAGATCATTACCTCAGGTTATCTCATGCAAATTTTTGAGGCATATGCCATATTTTTAGTAAATTCTTTTCTGTTGCTGGAAGGAGTGTTTTCCAGATGTACAAATATTGAGAATGCATGCATGAATGAATGAATGAATGAATGAATGAATGAATGAATGAATGAATGAGTAATATATGAATGAATATTCTGGAGATGATGCATTTAACGCTTGAACCTTTGGAGCCAAGTTTGAAATCGACTTGCTCATCCTAAACTAGAGGGGTTACCATAGTTACAGATTAATAAAACTGATGTTTTCGTTTTGTATATCTCAGCTTTTCCCTGAATCTCTGCAGCTGTTCAAGGTTGCAGAGATCTTGCTCAGATAAACTAGTTTTAGGAGAATGGTCATAGTATCTGCAGGACTTGACCAAACAGTCTTTCAAAATAGTGACTTATTGGCATTGTCTGTGACTTTTATTTTATATGCATTCTAATTGAAGATATTGAGAGATATTTCTTAAGGGGCAAGAGAATACTAGATTAAAAATAATGAAAACAATTTTACAAGCATCACAGAAATGCAGGTTAAAATAAGTTCTTTCAGGAGCTGCAAGGTGAATGTGATCGTTAGTTGGTTAAAGCATCAACAATCAATAATGCGATCACCTCTGGTGACATTCAAAGATTGCTTAACATTTACACTGGGTCAGACAGCAAGTTATGATTAAGTAGTAATAGTAAGACAGATGGAGGACAAATGAAGATCTTGGAGAATCATATGCTAGGCTGGATCAAGAAATTTATTTTTAGTCATTCAGATCAGAGTTTACTTTGCAGGATCTGTTTTGTACATCATAAGCATCCCAGGTAAGTTATTGGCATTCTGGTTACATGCTAAGCTTTCATTATTTCACTAGTATAACATGAGGAGTGAATAGAGAGAGAGATGTGTGTGATATAGGGTCTCCTGCAAGGGGGTTGGACTAGAAGACCTCCAATGCCCCTTCCAATTCTGTAATTCTGTGTGTGTGTGCATGAAACAATAGGAAGCCAGGAATCCTGGACAATCTAGAGCAAATCACCCATAGAATTAGCAAAAGGTTCACATCTATTTTCTACTTAACCTTTATCTGAAGAGTTTTTGAGAACTCTTCAGAATGAATGGGTTTTATAATGTACAATATGTTATTTGACCTTTGAAGGGCTATCTGGCAAAAGAAATGAACGTGCAATATAAGAAGAATGCAATAATAACAAAAAAAAGCAAGTCAAACTCCTCTTCTTTCACTCCACCATGACAATTACTTCTTGTGCTGAGACTTTTCATCACTTCCATATGATAATAGTTGATTTCTGTGGAATCTGTCTTTAGCCATTCCATGTTCATTATTTTTATGGGACTGATTGTTCTGCCATTATCTCTTTTATAGCTCTGCTGTTGCTATTACAGTGTTACTGCTGGAATTACTTGTTTAGCACACACAGTTTCCAATTGACATTTAGTGGAAAAATTGATCTGCAAATTGTCTTGAGATAAATAGCGATGACAGGTTAGGGTCTATGGCATCAGTTGAAGCAGCACCTTTTCTATCACCCTTGCAATTAAATTCAGAACAGTTTTAAAATATAAGAACTCCTAAGTCATCCTTGATGCCTGATAAGTACATGGATGCAATCACATTTTGTAAACAATACAGAGGTAGGTGCTGCAACAACAATTAAGTGGAATGGCTTGCCATCAGAAGTTGTGGGTGCTCCATCACTGGAGGTTTTTAAGAAAAGACTAGGCAATCACTTGTGTGAAATGGTATAGGTTCTCCTGCTTGAGCAAGGAGTTGACTATAAGATCTGCAAGGTCCCTTCCAACTCTGTTGTTCTGTTATGTGCTATGGCCATCCGTCTTTTGTTTGTGTGTTTGTGTGTGGCTCCAAGTCAGTCTTGTAGATAAGGCCTTGCAGTTTTCTTGACATGATTTCAGAAGTTATTTATTTTGCCTTCTTCCTGGGACTAAGAGAGCATGATTGGCCCAAAGTCATTCAGCTGGTTTTGAAGACAAGACTAAAATTCATAGTCTCTTGGTTCCTAGCTTGGTGCCTTTAACCATTACACCAAACTGGTTCTCCATGGTCCACTGCTAGTTACTAAATGTTATTATCATAGTAATAGCCAGCTGGAATCTACACATCTGTGTCTTTATAGGCATTTGGCAATTTAGGCTGTCAATTCTGGATACTTTATGTACGGTGCATATAGAGCATGCAGTTGAGGGACGTTGGTCTATAAAGATTGAGATGTAACATTCTTTTGAGTTTGTCCTCTGAATGCATTTCTTTTTAGAGCAATTTCAGAAATTTTGTGGTTCTCAGATTTACATGTTCCAGGAGACAAAATTATTTTTATTTCATGACTAGATCAATTTCCTTACATTTTTTCATTTTTCTCCTTCTCCAAATCAAAAATGAAAATTAAAAGCATCCCAATATTTAAAAAAGATATAGATATATAAAAGATGTAAAAAGAAGATGTTAACCAGGTTAATAACTGGTTAATAACTTAGTGACCCATCTTAGGAAAAAAATCCAAGAAATGAAAAGTCAGATGACAAATTTATTTATTTATATTCAATCTTTATTATTTTTACAAATAACTCATAGTGGTTATTTGGTGGTTATAACTCAAACTCATAGTGGTTATGCCTTCCTCCTTCAGGAATATTTCTTATTTTCAAAACAGCAGTTTCCTATTCATTTTAATTCCTGTTAGTTCTCTCCATTTCTACCTTTTCAATTCCTCCTATTTTGTTGTATGTCAATCTGGGATTTTGTTTAAAAAGGTCTGTATAAATATTTGCATCAATTTCATGTTTATTTTTCCTAACAAATCTCTTATTTATATGGATTTGTAGATATATTTTAAAAAAGTGAACAAACAGGAGCTACATTCTAAAAAGTGGGTAGGGTCACAAGAAAACAAGATTTGATTTAATACTGGTATTAATTTACTTTAATTACTTACACGAATAATTGCTCCCAATGTATTTTTCCTCCCATCACATTAAAAACTAAGTCAATTAGCTTTTATAGGGCTCAAGGGGCTGAATGCACCACTGTTTCCTGTAGGGAAGACAGCACCCTTAAGGTAACATCAGTGAATAATTTTGTTTATCAGGAAAATGGAGTATTTACAGTGAGCACTTTAGTTTTGTGACTCAAACACTAAGGATGAGAAGCATTTACTGCCTCCCTTTGAATTGGAATAGATTTTAAAAAATAGTAAAAATAAAGTAACCAGGTATAGCTCATGGGTCCAGGAGAAGGGCCTTCTCTGCTGTGGCTCCTGCCCTTTGGAACATCTTATCCCCTGAGGTGAGATTGGGTCCTGGTCTTCTGTCCTTCCACAGCAGCCTGAAGACCTAGCTCTGCCAGATGGCTTTGCGCCCTAACAGGGTAACATCACATTGGAGTCCCAAGGATGCTTTTTCATCAGGAGGCAACTGTACTTTCTCATTTTTCTCTGAAGATGTTTCGCTTCCCATCCAAGAAGCTCTGACTGGATGATTGGGGAATGGAATTTATACTTCTTGCAGGCAGCTGGTCATTTGCATTCTTTTAGAGAGTCGTTGATGCCACTTGGAGGTTTATATGTGTCCTCAGGGTCCAACCACATTGGAGGTGGTTGTTGAATTAAGAGGCAATCCCACCTCCTCTCCCATCTCTCTCTCGCCCTCTTTCCCTATCTTTTAACTATGTTTTATCTTGATTTTTATTTTTATTTTTATTCTTTTAAAG
>NW_015387080.1:144918-174660 GCF_001527695.2 Protobothrops mucrosquamatus
CAGACAGACAGACAGACAGACAGACAGATAGATAGATAGATAGATAGATAGATAGATAGTCCTCAACTTGCAACAGTTCATTTAGTGACCGTTTGAAGTTACAACAGCATTGGAAAAAGTGACTTATGACTGTTTTTCACACTTATGACTGTTGCAGCATCCCAGTGGTCACATGATCAAAATTCAGATACTTGGCAACTGGTTGCAGTGTCCCAGGGTCCTGTGATTACCTTTTGTTTAGCTTCTGACAAGCAAAATTAATGGGTAAGCCAGATTCACTTTACAACCATGTTACTGAGTTGACAACTGCAGTGTTTCACTTAACAACTGTAGCAAGAAAGGTCGTAAAATGGGGCAAAATTCATTTAACAACTGTCTTAGCAAGAGAAATTTTGGACTCAATTGTGGTCGTAAGTTGATGACCACCTGAATGTACAGTAGTGGCCAAAATTGTGGAAACCTTTTGGAAAAAGTGTACAGTAGAAATGCCACCTTTGGTTAAGTTTCCACCAATTTTTCTTCTAATTTCTTTATAACTGTAGCCTTGTTCACTTAATACAGGGGTGTCAAACTGCCAGCCTGCGGGCTGGACGCGTCACATAGAAGCTGCGCCCACCCAATTGCCAGCAATGGCAAAACGGTGCCAATACATTGCGCGACGTCACATGACGTCACAAGTTTGACATATCTGACTTAATAATACTATTTTACATCACTTTCTGGGCAACCAGTCAACTCTTTGCACCATTACTTTAATTTTATTACTTTTTACAAGCTCACTAAATGAAAGAACAAAAAAAAACCCAACCAACTTGATAGCGATCACATAACACACTGACAAATGTCCTCCTCTCAGCTTCAATACATGACATCAATAACTGAATCCTACTGTGATCTGATTGGCTCATTGCCAAAACAAGATGACACCTGATTGGCTCTCTAAACACTTGTGCTCGTTGGCTACAATCAGATGAAGGAAAGCTACCTGATATCAACCTAAGCAAGTTGTGCTTCCTTTTTCTGGTTATTTGGCTATAACGTTTCATAGAATACATATAGATAATTGAACAAACTTTGTTGCATTACATTATTGATTAAATTATCTTTCCATTGATATATAATTTTATGGTACTATTCCAAACAAAAAGTAGTGTTATTAGTCATCAAACCTCAAAAATACACTTTTCCCAAAGGTTTCCACAATTTTGGCCACTACTGTATATAACCACATATGGTCTGCTGCTGGTCTGCTGCCGGGTCCAATTCAAGGTGTTGCTAATCACCTTTGAAGCTTTTCAGGCTACTTGAGGGAACCATCTCATCTCATTGAGATCGGCCCATCCCACCCATGCTGGCAGGGGAGACATGCTGCGAGCCCGAGTAGTTTGGCTGGCGAGGTCTAGGAGAAGGGCCTCTGTTGTTGTGCTTGCCCTCTGGAACATCTCCCCCCCCCCCCCAGAATCAGGTCAGCTTCCACTCTTCCAACTATCCTAAGAGCCTAAAGACTTGGCTGGGCCAATTAGCTTGGGGCTCCAATGGGGGAGCATCTCAGTGGAGATGGTCAATAGATTAACAACAGATCCCTTCTCCCCCTCCCCCATCCCTCTCCGGCCTTCCCCATTTTTAATTGGGTTACAGTGTTTGGCTTTTTGTATTAACTTATTTACAGTATGCTTCTAACTTATACAATTTTTAAATGTTATGATTGTAAGCTGCCCAGAATTACCCTGAGATAATATGGGTGGCTAATAAATGTTATAAATAGAAAATAAATAAATAAATAAATAAATAAATAAATAAATAAATAAATAAATAAATAAATAAATAAATAAATAATACATACATACATACATACATACATACATACATACATACATACATACATACATACATACATACAGGAAGTTTTTCAGACAGACCTGTCTGATTGAGAACACCTTGACATTTTTAACTGCTATACTGCAGTTTTACTTTTTACAATAACTTTTACCATGCAGCCCCCCAACTAGGGGCATTAAGCAGGCTCAAGTCGCAACTGCAAAACATTTTAAATCCAAATTTCTTTTTCTGACAATTTTTCTCCCGATTTAATTCTTTAACTCTTTGTCAGAAAAAGAAATTTGGATACATACATACATACATACATACATACATACATACATACATACATACATACATAATATGTAGAGGAAAATGGGCATTACCTTCCTTCTGGGAAAAGGGTGGCTATTTAAGTTCATTTATTAAATAAATACAATAATCAGGGCTTTTTTTCTCATAGAACGCCCAGAACGGAGTTCCGGCACCTTTTTTGGATGGAACCTTGTAGGGTAGGCAAGATGGGTTGTATGACATGTGTGAGTTCCGGCACCTTTTTTTTTTTTTTTAGAAAAAAAGCACTGACAATAATAAACTTAATAACGTAGCCCCTGGGCATAAGTATCCCTCAACCAAACTTCACAAGCCTTCTTGAAGCAGCCAGCGCACAAGTATAGGAAGACCTTTTGTGCACCAGCTTGGCTAACCGATTTTTGGGGGGAAGAAGGCATAAACAGCAACAGCAAAAAAGAAAAAAGAAACACAGGAACAAAAGCGAAAGAAGGTTTGTTAGAAAGGAGAGATGTTTTAACTCACTTTTGGTTCTAAGTTCATCAATTGCTGGCTTTCAACCCACACATTCTGTTTGCCCAGTGCCTTCAGTAATTTATGCTGGAAAGAATTGCCGACTCCCATCAGTACCCTGAGTTTAGCCATATTTTTCAGTGCACACAGCATGCCTGAGCAAATGAAACACAACATGTAAAAATTGTGGTTACGAATTGGAGATATTTCTTTAGACACTTAATGTATTGGTAGTATCTTCACCTGGAAAAAATAAACCACACCAGCTATCTGATGTTTTGCTGAAAATTGCTAGATCTAGAAGACAAATGTTTCTGGTGAGTTATTACAGCATTAGTGGTTTGTGATAATGAAGTTTTCAACAAGCAGGCATATCATTGGCATTAATTACTGTTTTCTTTCTTACTGTTGTAATGCAGAAATAAGTAACATTTCCAAGCTGTGGGTACAATAATGCCATCTCACAGTGGAGCCATTTCATTTTTTAAAATGATTGAAATCTCATGAATAATTTGGCAATCTCATCCTCATGTAAGATCTCATTGCTGAACACAGTACAGCAATGGTATGAAAATCCAAATATATTTTTTTCATAGTCTGTATAGAAATGTGATAATGAAGTGACACGTTAGAAGACAAAGTGATCTTACCTTGTGTATAAAAGAATCTATAAGCTAGATGTTTCTCATTAAACACGTTTTTTTTAAAAAAGCACTTCACCCTTGATGCAGCTTCTTCTCTTAGTTGTTTTAAAAATCTCTCTATCTTTACTTCCACAAAAGGTCAAAATTTATATGAAACAAGGTTTTTTTTACATAATATTTATTTTCAGGAAAGAATGGGTAATTGATAGTTAATAGTCCTTAAAGGAATCCAAAATTTGATTTTACCTATGTTTTTCTTTCTTTATTTATTTTATTGTATTGATTAAGTTTTTATGCCACCCCTACAAGGTGGCATAAAAAATAATAAATACAATTAAATAAGTACATGATAGCCCTTTTCTGCTAGAGTAAGATGTTCCAAGTATAACATCTGCAGTGCTAGTTTCAAAGCTGGAGTGCGATGCCCTGCCTGATTTTATTTATGTTCCTTTTTTGCTCATTAAACCAGCAAACCAGCAATTAATTAGGAATTTGCTAGAAGTACATATTTCAGTGAAAATGCAAATGCTTAATGCAAGGATTACTTTGCTATTTTTAATATGTGTCTGAGAAGGACGATAATTAACAAAGACTCTCTGGAGAAAAGACATTTTATAGAAGACAAGTTTTGGAATAAAGTAAGATAGAGTTTATAGGAGAAGGGTTTAATATTTTCGTAAGGATTTGGATCTATTTCTGTGGTGAGAGAGAAAAGAGAGAAAAGAGATCACTGCATGTGGAGAGTAAAATGACAATGCTCAAGAAAACTAACTGTGGTAATAGTTTACTGTAATCAGTGCTTGTCCTAGACCAGTGATGGCGAACCTTTTAGAGACCGAGTGCCCTAAAACTGCCTCCGCCCCATCCTGCTGCTGCTCTGCCACATCCTGCCCGCTCCGTCCCGCCCCATCCCACTCTGCCCCCGCCCACCTGCAGGGCCACTCACCGCCTCCATGGCCCGCCAATCGCCCAGGCAGCCCAGCAGCGCCATGGTGGCCACGCCTCTGCCCAGCACCCCAATGGGGCATGAGGGCAGACTCTTGTCCCCGCTGCCCAGCTGCCATGTCCTTGGCTGTGCTGCTCTGCACGGGCCACACTCAGGGGTGACTCTCCTCCAGGGGGGCTACTGGTGAGGGTGCTGCAGGGGAGGCGGGGCTGGGGCAATGGTGTGCGTGCCCATAGAGAGGGCTCTGAGTACTGCCTCTGGCTGCCATAGGTTTGCCACCACTGTCCTAGACCTTTTCTCTTCCCTCATTAGATCTCTCAGTAGATTTATTTCCATCTTCTTCAGTTCATTTCCTGTGTGGCTTCCTGGAGCTACTGATTATTTTTAGAAATCAAGGCTTTATAGAGATATGCCAGCTGGGCCCTGAGTAACGTTGCCTTTCGTTATGGAAGTGCACACTCTTCTACCAGCAAGGGAGCTGAATAGAAAGAAAGAAGGAAATGAATGGAAATTCTTTGCATGAAGCATCAATAGACAACCTTATCATTGCCATTGTGGTAGATGACCTCTGAAAGAGTTGATTGGGGCAGAAGCAAGCCCTGGGGATGACCAGATTCAGAAATGGGGTGAAGATAGTTATTTCTCATTCTAAGCCATTCTTCATTCCTCTAATACCCCACACACGAGCACATGCACACACACACACACACACACACATATCTCATTTTCCCCTGAAATCATTTTCTCACCCCCTTAAATGTTAGTGCAGACAGTTCTGATGAAAGCTCTGCATTGGCAGTTTTGGAAATTCAGCTCAAAGTTTAGAAAACAGCACTGACTCTGGGTTTACTCTGTTTCTATTATATTCAAGGCAAGCTCAGTTGCTGGAGATGGTACAGGGTCACACACTTTTTTTCCCCCATTTTCTAAATGTTAACTTGTCTTGAAAGGCCCGGATCTGTTTCTTCCCACTATTTTTGGTGCCCTCCTTGAACTTTTAGATGGTCAAAGCTGACTTTTGACCCATCCCGACTGAGTGTATGAAGTAGATATTGCATTTGTTCCTCTCTCTACTGCTTGCTGTTGTTTTGCTTTAGAACATAGAATAAGGGACCTTGGAGATCTAGTACCACCCCCCTGCTCATGGCAGGAGATCGTATACCATTCTGGACTTTCTTTGGGCTTGATGGGATGGATACGCATAATCATAGAACAATTAACAGAATAACAGAACAGTATAATAGAGTTGGAAGGGACCCCAGAAGTCCTCCGGTTCTCTCCTCCCAACCAAGCAGGAGACCCATATCATTTCGGGCAAATAATTTGTCATCAAGGGTCATCACAGGGTGTGGTTAAAAAGGTCCAGTGACAGTGCAATCAAAGCGTGGCATACATAACAGGCCACCCAACCAATCAGAAGAAATAGATGGACTCTTTGCCAACCAGTTAACAAATGTATGTAGGAAGCATGCCACAGTAGTAATAGGAGACTTCAACTATCCAGATATCAACTGGGAGACAAACTCTGCAGTGAGCGGGAGATCAAACAGATTCCTAACCAACCTAGCCGACAACTTTGTCACCCAAAAGGTGGAGGAAGGAACTAGATGTAAAGCTATAATCATGTTTATCATATTGTGGTTGATGTTTAATTATGAACTACCTGGCATTCCAAATAAATACGGTTCAGTCCAATTCTTTATTTGGTATTCTTTTCCACATGTAATTCTACATGTGAGGCGTGTATTCAAAACAAGGTCCCTTTTGTTCATATCACACACTACATAAATAGAGCAATAATTTGCAAGTGAGAACTTCCAATATTTCTGGAACTTCTCCCAAGGTATTTAGAAGTTATTTAGAATTTAGAAAGAGTTAAGGATGCTCAAACTTTTTGGGTCAGTAGACACATTTGATAGTTTATAAGCATGTTGTGGATTCTTAAACACATTATTGAGGACTTGGTTGTTTACAAAATAGTTTGCCAGTCACAAAATAGCTGCTTATTGGAAAACAAAATGCTGATATTGTTCTTTTTCATAGTGTCTGGCTTCCTAGGGGTTGAGTTCTTGCAACAAACTAGTTATGGAATTCTTAGTACTCTCTGAGTTTGGTTGTTGCTATTGTTGTTTTGTAAATGTTACATTACCCAACTAGGTTATATTCAGTGCTAAAAGGGAATGGGGTTTGTTTTCTTTTTCTATACAGTAACTTGCTTTGTCAGAATTGGTGGGAATCTTGTACAGCTTGCTTTGTCAGAGTTGGTGGGAATGAGTTTTTCTCCTTGGTAGTTCCTTGATTAGGCTGTTGTTTATTGCTTGATCTCTTGTTTGGTCTTAATCCTGGGGTTAGTTTCTGCTCAGACTGCTGGTGAGCAATCTTTTGTTCTTTTTTAGCTTCTTTATCATCTCTTTTGAATGGTGTGTAAATGTAGTTTATATCTATGTGTTTGTTGATGGTTAATTTGTCTGAATGCCAAGCTTCCAGGAATTACCTAGCATTTTTGGATTTAGCTTGATCTAGGATGCTCACATTTTCCAGTTGAAAATGGTTAAGTCTGAGGGATCCTTGGTGCTCTCTGAGCTTGCTTGTTTTCTTGCAGACATTTCATTACCCAAACTAGGTAACATCATTGATGCTAATAAGGAGTGCAGTTTGCTGTCAGTTTATATTCTAGTGGCTTGCCTGTCAGAGTTGTTGAGGGTGGTCTTTTTTGGTTGGGCTGTTTGCTGTTGGCTTCTTTGGCAGTTTCTTCATTGGGCTATTGGTTACTTGATTGTTGGTCTGATGTCAACCTTGAAGTTAATCTATGCTGATCTGGATGCTGATTGCTGGTGGAGGGGGTGCTTAAGTCTGTTCATGTGTATAAGGACCAGCCTCAACTAGGTCTCCCAAGAAAGCAGAACTCTTGAAACAGGCATTGTCTCAAAAGGAACTTTTATTGGGAGTTAGTGATAGCTAGGAAGCAAAGTGAGGTCTGGAGGAAAAAAACCGCACAAGCAGTATATCAAAAGTAATGTTCATTACTCCTCCCCCCAGGGTCCCACTGTCCATTTGAATCTCGGCCAATCCACAGGTGGTATATTGTTTTGGTAACTGGCTCTTTTGGTGTGCTCCTCAAGGTCTTTCTCGGTTTCGTTTCCCTCTGGCTCCAAGCACAAACCGTCTTCCAGATAAGGGGGCTGGTATTCAGCTGCATTCCTTCCCCTGGGGGGAAAGGCAGTGTGGCAAAGCAAAGCAAAGAAAGAATTTGGAGGTGATCTTTTCTTCCAGTGCTGTACAGGTAGTCCTCGACCGATAACTGAGCCCAACATTTCTGTTTTTAAGCAAGGCAGCTGTCAACTGAATTTTGCCCTATTTTATTTATTTATTTATTTTTGCCACAGTTGTTAGGCAAATCACTGCAGTTGTTAAGCAAATCATGCAATCATTAAGTGCCTTCCCCCATTGACTTTGCTTGTCAGAAGCTGACTGACAAGGGCTCAAATGATGGTCACCTAAGTCCAGGACACTGCAACCATCATAAATACATGCCGATTGTCAAGTGCCCGAATTATGATCACATGACTATGGGGATGTTGCCATGGTGATACGTGTGAAAACCGGTCCTACGTCACTTTTTCAATGCTGTTGTAACTTTAAATGGTCACTAAACAAGTGGTTATAAGTCAAGGACTACCTGTAATTGGAACCTGAGAAGCTGAATTTCAAATAATTCATGGCTCCTCGTGCTATCTCAGGGACCATAGTTGTGCAATTATTGATCCTGTCGATACACTGTACCTATTTTACCCTTACTCAATGCCACTAGATTTTGTTTTTTTCACCTCTCTTCTTTTTCCACATTGGCTGATCTTTCCTTCCTTAATCAAAAGAGTATTTCCGAGCAGAAAACCTCAAATCATCCCAGCAAGTTTTGTTTCCCATTCCTTGTGGGGAAAATGCCCTGCTTAAAGGGACTTGGCCATGACCACAATAATCAATTCTTGCTGTGTAGGAGAAACAATGATTCCAAAGAATTAACGTCCTAGTCAAGGGATTTTGTTGCCTGAGGCACAGCAGCTAATGGGGTCATCCATCTAGCCACGTTCACATACACACTGTATCTAAACTAAGACAGGTTATTTTGCCATCCAAGCTAGAAAATCCGACAACATCTTTCCATCTGTGTCAGTAAAAAATCAATAATAACAAATATAAAACAATTTGTTGTCCTTCTGTGACTCCCTAGACATGATGCCCGAGGCAACCACCTCACTCTGCCTAACAGGAAGGCCACCTCTGGGTGTTACTTTTTGTTTAGAAATCCAGGAAGCAAAAAACTCAAGAGTAAAACATTGTGAAACTAGAACAGTGGTGACAGAATAATGATTATTCTGATGCTGGAGGTTTTGACACAGTGCGGTGTTTTCCTCACCCTATTTAATTCCTCTTCCAGTTCCATGACACCTTTGCCTGAAGTGGAGGAAATAACCCATGCAGTAAAGGAAGGAAGAGGGAAAAAAGAGAATGAAAGGCTGAAGTCATTCAATATTAAAATATGTATAAAAAGGCTTGTTTGCACATAGGGAAACACTCATTCCTCTAGCATCTGGAACTTAAATATTTGCATTAACACCAAGCACTTCACAGAATTAAAATTTATAAGGTAAGGAAGCTGATAATTTTAAGGATGATGATAGATAGATAGATAGATAGATAGATAGATAGATAGATAGATAGATAGATAGATAGATAGACAGACAGACAGACAGACAGACAGACAGACAGACAGACAGACAGACAGACAGACAGACATGACGAGATGATAGCTAGCTATCTAGCTATCTAGACAGACAGACATAAATGAATGTCCAGATAGTTAGGCGATCCATCTCTCTCTGTTTCTAAATTACTCAATTACTGTCCACTTTTTCATTTCCATGGACTGAGTCACCCTCTAATAAATGGAAAAAGAAGCTCTAAGATTGGGTAATAAACAGTTCATATTAATATCAAGGAAACATCAAGGAGGCATACTGTCCTTTCAACAGAAGGTAAACAATAATTGAGGTATATAAATAAATGTGTTATAATGGCCAGAGATGAGCGGGTTTGTTGGCAAAATAAAGTTAAAGTAAGTAGGTGGAAGTCAAGTCAAGTTTTGCAAAATAAATCCAACCGGAGGAAGGGATCAAAAGAGGTTGACTAGAAGTGGGGATGCTGTTCTATGGAAAGAGACAAATAAAATCAAAATGAAAGCTGTGAAGACACCTCTAGGTGAAGCTCTACAGAGCCAGCATGAATAGCAAAGTACAGAATGACAATCCATTACTCTAAGCAAGTGCTGAGACAATGCAACATATAGCATTAAATAATGCTGACTTCCACAAAAAAAAATTTTTATAATTTATTAACACATGGAAAATGCAACAATGTAAAACAGCTTGGAATAGTTTATAAATCAATGGAAAGATTTCATCAAAATATATCTTGCCTTTGAGAATGGATGGAACTTTGAAGTGGCTTGATGTAAATACTCTGGAATCATCTAATTTTCATCATCTCATTTTATTTCCACATGATTTATTCCTGCCAGCGTAAGAAAACAGTATACTTTTCCTTCTCTATCATTCTGAAAGTCTTGATTTTCTACACAGCTTTTGGTACAGAGCTGTGAGCACAGCTAATCCGCCCATCGCTTTCATTTAGATAAACATTCCTTCCATTTTCATTTCATTTTTTCCCCTTCAAATGATTCAGCAGATGTCTAAGTTTTGGAGTTTAATATAATTGGGTTTGAAATTTTGCAGTAAAGTAACAAGGCTCTTTTTTTAGCAGCTGTAATTAGAAAATTCAGACTCTGGGTAGTAAGATCATAGTATTAATGGTGGTGGGGTTTCTGTAGGTTAACAAATGTATTTAGCTTAAGCTAATTCAGAGTTTTGTCATCAAGAGTTTAATGTTTTTCTTTCTGTAACATAAGGTAATACTAATAGCACTTTTGAAGCCAAGGAAGTTGAACCATGTCCATTTTTGTTTTTAAAATGTACATTTAATAAAATTTGTAAAAAAAAAAAAGAGTTTAATGATTAATGCAGATGTGTCACTAGATGTTGTTGTTTTAACCATTCAGTCATGTCCGACTTTTGGTGACTTTATAGGCAAGTGCTCCCCATGCTAGAGATTACCTTATGAAAAATCCACAGAATCAGTTTCTTCCTCCTTTTATTTTATTTATTTTTATTCGTCAAACAAAAATGACAAATTCAAACAAAGAAAATAAGAAAATCAAAATGTGACAGGGAGTGATAGGCCCATCAGTGTACTTACGGATATTCTGCTAGGGATCTCTTAAAATATGGAGTGAAAATTAAAGCTGTAAAAGTTAATGGCTGAGACAACTGAATCAGGTAAAATATTCCAGATTTGACAGTTCTTTTCAAAAATCTTTTTTTTTACAATCAAGTTTAGAGCTTTACATTAAGTTTAAAGCAGTTGTTCACATGTGTTACATTACAATTAAAGCTAGAAAAAGTCATTTACAGGTAAAGTGTTGCTAATGTACAATTTTGTATACTATATCTAACCACAAGTTAGTGGTTAGATATATTGCAGTTCTATACTTTCCAAGCTGAGAATTTCAAGCCTGGTAGCATAAGGTATTCTATTATGGACAGAAGAATGCAAGACTTTTCTTGTAAAATACTTCTGAACTTGCTCGATTGTATTAATATCCGATATGCGATAAGGATTCCAGACAGAATCCGAATTCCAGATTTCCTTTCATCCTGCCTTTCTTTTAGGTTTAGTGAAAAACATGCTGCATCATTATTTAGGTGTACTTACACCTGAAGCAAAACTGCAAAGAGATGAAAAGCAACAGCAAAACTGCATTGTTAATGGTTACATCTTGTTGTAGAGTGAGTGCCACAAATAGAATTTACGTGTAGGTTTCGGGATCTTCCTAAATGCTATTTCCCGCCCTTTGCTGCCCTTAAAAAATATTTTAGGTATGCTTCAAAACATTAGAGGTTTTCACTGATTTCTAAATGTAAAAGAGAAAGAACTGACACTCGATTTTTATTTCATGTTGGATTGTGCCCTGTGCTTTCCTAATCAATATCATGCATGTAAGCTGCTTAAATGTAGTGAGAATATAGGTAGCTCTCGACTTACAACAGTTCATTTAGTGATCGTTCAAAGTTACAAAGCCATTGAAAAAAAGTGACTTATGACCATTTTTTACACCTATGACCGTTGCAGCATCTCCATGGTCTTGTGATCAAACTTCAGATGCTGGACAGTTGGTTCGTATTTATGATGGTTGCAATGTCCCAGGGGCACGTGATCCCCTTTTGCAAACAGATGAAACTCTTTAAATGAACTTTAAGGCATTGTTTACCTTAAAGAATCTTTTATTTAAGAAACAAAGTATCGGTACTACATAGTTAAAGCCAAAAACTGAATTCTCTCCTCCCCCGGCACAAAGTAGCAAAGCACAATTCCCTCCTCCAATTAACAGTCATAAATCACATTTCCCAATTAACTTGAAGCACGGGCTTTCGCCCCAGCTCTCCAGCCCGCCAAATCTTTATCAACTCTGGGTGCAATAACCTTGGATTCCCACGGCTGAGTTATTATTGTTATGACTAGCTGGACTCTCATCTACATTCCCCCTCCCAGCATCATCTAACTCTAAAAGCGAAAGAGAAAAGATGGCTACATTTCCATCTGTTGTCAAAGGAAGAACATCCGATGTTAGCAGCGTTGACACCGTGTTACTAACTGAACAACTTCAGTGATCCACTTACCAATTATGGCAAGAAAAGTCATTCAATGGAGCAAAACTCACTTAACAAATGTTTCACTTAGCAACATAAATTTTGGGCTCAGTTGCGGCCGTAAATCGAGGACAACCTATATATGATTATGAGGATTTCAATTTCCCAATTCTGTGTTGCCTGAAAATGTTTCAGTATATAAGTCGCCTTATCGGTCAGATGAGTGGCATACAAATTTAAATAAATAAATATTATGTTGAAGGTTTGTTTGTTTATTTAAATATGTATGCTTCTGTCTTGCTGATAAGGTGACTTACATGCCGAAACATTTTCAGGTGTGCATTTTGTATAAAGGGAGTTTGGTATAATTTCTTTCTCCTTATTATATTCCCATCACTGAAAAGGAAAATGTTTGCAATGTTTTTCTTTCTAGGTTCTATCAAGAGAAAGTGTGATAAGTAGAAATCTAGGTACAACATGTTCAGAACTTCAAGCTTCAGATGTGACATTTGGAAAATCAAAATAACCATCATAGTGAGATGAAGAGGGAAGAGCTAGAATAGACGTTTACGTGCTTTAAAACCTCTACCCTAAATTCTCATGCTAGTAAAAGTCTCAGCAGATGGTAGTACTTGGCCAACATAATTTGGAACTGAAGTTCACAGTGATGGCCCTGGTTTGGGCTTGCATGGGAAACCATGGGGGAATACCAAATTTGATGCCTGTTTGGGAAAGCAAAAATTAATCCCAGAAAAAAGGCAAATTATTTCTCTTCTGCACCTAGTAAAACCACATGGATGTCATCAAGAGTTAAACTTGACTTGAAAGAGGCTTTAGTAAAATAATAGAGGCTTAGAAATGCAGTCGTTTAATTTCATTATTGAAGAACATGTTCTATCCACATCAACAGATGACAGACAGTGCCGTTAGTGAAAACAGAGTTATCCATAATTGATTCAGAGACTCAAACAAACAAGAACAAGAAAAGCATTAGAAGTGACAGGATAGGAAATATCCCTTCAGAAGAATTAACAGATATTTTTTTTCTTACAAACAGAGAGTTTGAAACATTTCTTTATTTTAAAATGAAACAAGTTTGAGATAATCCATCTGCTTTGGGACCATAATTATGAATTCTGAAATGATAGAAGGGGGGGGGAACTGGTTTCATACTATCCTATAGCTGTCGAGATTATAGGTAGATAGGTAGATTACAGATAGGTAGGTAGGTAGATAGATCTCTGTCTACCTACCAATCTACCTACTTACCTATGTATAATCTCGACAGCTATGAAGCTATCTATCTACTTATCTACAAACTACTTATCTACCCACTTATCTATCATCTATCTATCTACCTATCTATAATCTATCTACCTACCTCTCTATATATAATCTCAGCTGTAGGATAGTATAAAGTTATCTACCTACCTACCTATTTATCTACCTATCTATCTACAATCTACTTATCTACCTACCTATCTATAATCTCAACAGCCATAGGATAGCATGAAGCCAGTTTCCTTCCCAATTATTTTATATTAATAAAGAACTCTTGATTTAAAAAAAGATTTGATTCAGGGATCATCTGAATTTTGAGCAACAGAGTTTTTTTAAGCCAAGAAAGGTCATTTCTGTGTGAAAGCACTGTGTATGTGTGCAGTGATTCCACAACAAATAAGACAATGTGAAGAAAAGCCATTTGACGTGATAACTACCGTTAGTGACGTTGCTTGAGATTACTTGGTTCTTTGCCTACCATGCTTTCTTTCAACTTAGCTCCAATTTCCTCGAAATTCCTGTTCTCCTTTGAACATACACTTATACATGCTAGAATCTATGGCTTGTCTTATTCTCCCTTAAGCACCATCTTCCACCTTACCGCTGAGTGGACAGTCATGTTCTCAGATGGGGCAACAGGTAGATTTTCATGGAATTTTCATGGAATTAGAAATTTTGACTCCTGTGGTTACCAAATGGAAACAGTTTTAAGAACCATGATTTGTTTTTTATTTTATTTTATTTTTTTTTAAAAAAAATGCTCTTCCATCCTGCCACAGCTATTTTTACATGTTCTGCAAAATAAGGATTACAGCCAAGGGTGACATGCTCATTATCTATTGGGGTAAAAACAAATGCCTATGAGTAATAGAATTCCTCCAGATGGGATTTTCTACTTTAACATCAAGGCATGTGCAAAAAAAAAAAAAAAAGAAGATGGCTCTGGAAATCATATTAATTATGCAGTAATGAATGGGTGGAATTGACTTTCCCACGAAAGGTGGAAGATAATCAGCTGGCAATGCAACATGCTGAGAAAAAGGGAAGGGCAATCATTGGATTTCCCAATTAATGGGAGGTCTACCTAAGGCTTTTGTGCGGGTGCTGATTGGTGCCTGTTGACTCATCCTGGCAGCTGCATTGTGTCTCATTAATTCTACCCTGATTATAAAGACGTAGGAAGATCTTATTGTTCTCTTTATGTCTTAGATAATGTTGTCCAGGGAAAGTTTCAAAGAGAAAGACCATGAGAAATTGAGCATTTCTGGGTCCGTGCTTCAAGTCAACAATGACTTGAAAGCAAAGCTGCTTTCCAAAATACGAATATTCCCATTAAATTCAAAAAGCTTTATTTTCAGGTTAAGGAAGAAAATGAAAAACTCATCCTAGTGGTAAATTTTAATCCAGGAATATAATACATTTGATTTGTGCTTGGCTTACTCCATTGAGGCTTATTTCAATTGATGTTTATTTCAGTGTGACAATTAGATCCAATATATTTAAGGGAAGGGCTTTAAAAATCGAGACATGGGATTATTTTAAAGATAGGTTTTTTTAAAAAAAAACAACACACAAAAATAGCAGTGCACCTTAATATAATGCCATAGAACAGAGGTCACCAACCTTTTAATGCTGGTGGCCCAGAGGGAAAGGGAGCAGCTGGGAAATTTGCGCACACGTGTGCATGTATATGCAGCAACGGGGCCGTGCGCACCCACATAGCGCTAGCATCCCTGTTTGCATAGGTGTGCAGGTGCCAGCTGCTGCTGCTAGCCCCACGCACATGCACAAACGGGCCGTGCAACCTATCCAGTGCTAGCCCCCATGCACATGCGCAAACGGGCTACAGAACCCGCATGGTGCTAGCGACCCATTTGCGCATGTGCACAGGTGCTAGCTGCCGCCACTAGCCCCACACACATGCACAAATAGGCTGTGCAACCCATGCAGGCACTAGCAGCCCCGTTTGTGCAGGTGCGCAGGCACGCAGGCGCTAGCCACCACCACTAGCCCTGCGTGTATGCACAAATGGGTCCGCAGGCACTAGAGTGAGTGGGGGTGAGCCAGCTTGTCCCACGGCCCAGTGGTTAGTAGACCATAACCCAGTAATGGGCTGCGGCCCATAGATTGGGGACCCTGTCCTAGAAATGAGCTGCTGCCTTTTTCGAGCCGATTTATACATAGCTGATTTATGCAAAGCTAAAATAACTGATATGGTTGGGGGGGGGGTTAAAAGACAGGAAGAAGAAATTAAAGTAGGCCAGCAAAGGCTTTTTGTGGCAAAAAAGGAGCAAAAAAGATTAAAACATTTTTAATCCAGAAGCGCCCCAGCCCATGGAGCTTAATCAATCCAAATAGATATAAATAACTTTGTCTCAAAGCAATCAGCAGTCCACTTGTTATAGGGTTGAAATCACTAATAGATGCCTCATTCACAAATTGTTAAAAAAAGATGCAGTTAATCAAAGGTGACCACTTCTAGTGGCATCTTCCCTATTCATCCACTCTTTTTAATCTTTCAGTGGATGAAATTGTGTTCCCTCTGGCACTGACGACTAATGACCAAGTGCAAAATAAATGGCTACAGCCTCCCTTCTTTTACAAGCTCTAGATTAAGAGAATGAAGCAATTTGATGTATCCCACCTCTCTCTTTCTATTTGTCTCCTCATTCCACACTGTCACTGATCTATCAGAATTCTGTCTTCTGCAAGATATCTCATAATACAATACCATTCACAGCTGGCCAACCTACAGGTCAGAGGTAGAATGCACAGCTTCCTACTGGAGAGATGCTTGTCTAACTTTTTGTTTGGTTTAGATCAGGGGTAGGCAACCTTGGCTCTTTTATGACTCATGGACTTCAACTCCCAGAATTCCTGAGCCAGCCATGCTGAGGGGAAAGGGAGAGGTTTCCAAGCTGAGCCATGCTTGCTCAGGAATTCTGGGAGTTGAAGTCCATGAGTCATAAAAGAGCCAAGGTTGCCTATCCCTGGTTTAGATGATAAAAAAAAAATAGCCCTCTTAAAACCAAGGTAGAAATGGTTGCAGCGTGGCTAAGAACAGAGGAGACTAACATTGTTTCTGCAGAATCTTAAAGTTTGGAATTTCTAGAAAGAAGGAAACTCCAGGGAAATTAAAGCACAGGAACAGATACTCCAGGTCCTGATTCTGAAGGAATAAGTAAATAAATCTAGGAAGGAATTTGGATCAAAGTGTTTGTGTTTATTTCTCTGTGTTATGAAAGTCTATTGTGCATAATGGTATGTACTTCAGCCCCTTTATTTTTATTGTAGATTGTTCATGAGGAAACAGTTTCTCTCTCAAATTTTTAGTGGTATAATATATTGGAATCCTACTAAAGTCTCTTTACAGCAAATCCTTTTTATTAGTAGCAAACTAATACCAGCTCATGGTCTTCCTGGAACATTGTATTTTCTTGTGTAATTCCCTTCTATGACAATTACTTTCCCTTGATTTGAACAGCTCTGTATTTATCGCCTTCAACTGGGAAAGTTGAAATGTATTATTACAAGTCTTTTAATATTACATTTTATTTCTTTATTTCTCGTGAGATTGATTTATTTCCCAAGGAAAGGATGAAACTGCTTGTTACCTGAACCCTTTACAGTCAAGAGGTAAAGCAATTATTTCCCTATTACTTGATGATGACATTATCCCTTTATTTTCCCCTTTTAATAACCAGAAAGGCAGCATTGGGTGTGAGATATTTATCTCTCATACATAATTGGCTTGAAGGGTTGGACATTACACGTAGTCCTCAACTTATGACCACAGTTGAGTCCCAAAATTATGTTGTTAAGCAAGACATTTATTGAGTGAGTTCTGACCCATTTTACAATCTTTCTTGCCACAGATGTTAAGTGAATCACTGCAGTTATGAAGTTAGCAACATGATTGTTAAGTGAATCTGGCTTCCCCATTGACTTTGCTTGTCAGAAGGTCACAAAAGCGGATCACATGACTCCAGGACATGGCAACCATTATAAATATGAACCAGGTGCCAAAGCATCTGAATTTTGATCAGGTGACCCTGGGCATGACTAAATGCTGAGGAGCACAGATGCAGTTACATTCCCAATGAAAATGGTACCTATTTATCTACTTGCTTTTGCATGATTTGAACTGCTAGATGGAAAGGAGCTGGGGCAAGAATGTCATGTAGTGCTTACATCTCCAACTGCCAGACTTCCAGTTAAGAGCCCAGTATTTTAACGCTAAACCACCGCATCCCCTTCTTTTGGACATAGCATCACTTAAACCCTGTGAATGATTCCCTAGATCAGTGGTGGCGAACCTATGGCACGGGTACCAGAGGCGGCACTCAGAGCCCTCTCTGTGGACACACGTGCTGTTGCCCCAGCCTTCCTCCCCCGTGACCCCCTCCTCTCCAGCAGCCCCCCCTGAAAGAGAGTCACCCTTGAGCAGCGCAGCTAAGGACATGGCAGCCAGGCAGCATAGACAAGACTCTGCCCTCACACCCCATCATGTGGTTGATGTTGCAGGGCATGGGCAGAGGGTGTGGCCGCCATAGCACTGCTGGGCTGCTTGGGCGATCTGCGCTGGGCCCTAGAAGCGGTGAGTGATCCTGTGTGCAGGCAGGGCAGGGGATGGGGGGACAGAGCGGGGATGGGGTGGGGGTGGAGTGGGGGTGGGGCCAGTTTTTGGGCACTCGGTCTCTAAAAGGTTTGCCCTCACTGCCCTAGATCTTCAGGGTCTTCCAATTGGGACATAATAACAGATAAGTTTTGGCTGAAAATTAAAACCATGGAAAACCTGCCCCACTTAGGGAAAGTTAATTAATTTGACTGTCAATATTTGGATTCAGTTGTAGACTCTGTATGAAAGAATAAATGAAGTTGAGAATAAATCTGATATTGCTTGTCAGATATAATGTATATTCATAATGTATATGAATATTCCAGCCTCTGTAAGTTGCTATTACCCTGGGCTCAGCTGTGTTGATTCCACAGCTTTCTTCTACAGAGTACTAGAGGATAGGCTTAAGACAAAGAAGCAAGGGAAAAGAAGCTCTTAACATAGCCTTAAGCTATTTAATACACCTTGGGATTTTTGTTTGGACAACAGCGTAAAGAGTCTAGGAACAGTAGCTTCCGCATTTTTCTAGTAAGCCTCAGAATAATGTTCAGAAATGTGACATAAATCAGATGCAGATACAGAAACTGGAGACCAGTTAAGACATTTAGTTATTGAAGCATCAATGATATTTTTTTTATTATATTATTTTTTTTGTCAAAAAAAAATCACAAATTTCAAACAGAAAGGGGAAGAGGAGATATAAATTTTCTTGTTGATTCACTCCAAAGATTCATTAGTCCGAGACATGATTGGAATTCATCCTTGGTCTTTGATGTTCACAGTGGCTCTGCCATCTGTTGAAGGGCATATTTCACTGAACGACAGTTCCAAATCACCACCTCCTTCTCCTCTTGTCCTGCAGTGCACCCTAGAGCAACACATGTGATGTGTCATTATTGCATTGCTAGTTTCCCTGCTCTTATGAATAGTAGCCAATGCTTGGGAACAGGGACACCAAAAGTTATGAATTCAGGGAACTCATGCTACACATTTTCAAGAAAGAGAGAGAGAGAGAGAGAGAGAGAAAAAAGAAAGAAAGAAAGAAAGAAAGAAAGAAGAAAGGAAAGAAAGAAAGAAAGAAAGAAAGAAAGAAAGAAAGAAAGAAAGAAAGAAAGAAAGATGATCTTGGGTAGCAGGCACCAAAAGCAGCTGAATTATATTTTTCCGCTTGAAAACTAGAGTTATAATTGGCTATCACACACCTGCAATTTGTATTTTTGTTTTATTTTTTTAAATATAGTAGACCTTACTAGTAGTGACCCATTACTGCTTATCCTAAGCCTGTGGTGGCAAACCTATGGCACACATGCCACAGGTGGCATGCAGAGCGCTCTCTGTGGGCATGCACACCATCGCCCCAGTCCTAGGCCTTCAGCTGGGTTTTATAAAACCTTTTTGCTTTAGGCCTTCGCCGCCGTGTGCCCAAAAAAAAGCACCGATTCAATCAATCAATCAATTTCAACTTCTCGCGGGAAAAAAAAGATCTTGCAAAGTTGGAATTGATTGAACTTTTTAGTCCCACCCAGTCTGCCGTTACCACTGCAGCCACGCCCACCCAGCGGGCCACGCCCACCTGATTGGCCACACCCACCCAATGGGCCACGCCCACCCGGCACCCGATGATACATAAGTGGGTTTTGGTTGCAGTTTGGGCACTTGGTCTCTAAAAGGTTCACCATCACTGTCCTGAGCTAAGGTCCACTGATGGTCCTTAATGAAAAACAAGAACACTCATAGCAAAAACAGGAATGTTAATGTGCTGTGTCAAATCTCTATAAATGCAAGCGTCCTACTTTAAACAAAAATGTTGCATCTCTAATTATACTCCAAAATCAGCTATTGAGATGCAAATATCCGCATTGTATGCCTGCTACAAATCCATTTGAGCATCAGACTCAACATTCAAGGATACTGTAGAGCCCATGGGAATTCTTTATGCTACAATATTATCTTGTTCTTGCAAATCTGGAGTTGTCTGTGACACTTCCAGCGAATGCTGTGAAAATGATCATTTTGCATGGTTACCATAGGTTACTGATTGTTGCTGAGTTTGTTTGTGTGAACTGTTACAAGATTTAAAAGCTGTTAAAACATTTTCTTTGCAGGCCAAGCATGCATGGGTCAGAAAAAAAAATAGCTGTTTAGACATTAATTTGCTAATCTCCTCATCAGCAGAGATATTTCAGTGGAAGCTAGAGGGCCAAAGCTTACAGTAATAAAGATTACAGAAAAATAGTATTAATAAAGTATGATATTGTCTATTATATTAAGCAGAGTCTGAGTAAGTAAAAATATATGTAGAAGGTGCATTGGATGAAAAGATGCAATGAATGTATTCAGTGAGCCAGATTGATCTGCTCAGTATTCTTGATTTTATACAGGGTGCAAAGGAGCTGAGGAGTTAAGAGCAAAATGTGTGTCAGAGAGCTTTAGGTACTCACTGGTTTTGGATTCCTAAGTCCAAAGTAAAAGCTGAGCTGGAAGGAAAAGAACAGTAACCCAGATGGCTGGTCTCCAGGACCCCAATACATTCTTTGTTTTATCTTCCAAATTTTACAAATGGTTGAAATAATAAAACAGCAATATGTAACTGTGAATTAGTTTAAACAGACAATTTGTGATGCAACTACAGCTTGACATTAGCTTTATTTTTTTTTATTTATTTGAATCTCACCTTCATTATTTTTACAAATAACTCAAGGTGTGCTGTCCTGCTCATGCACACACACACCAACATCAGGTGTAAGGAGTCTTTATTAAGGTTTCCCAACCTAAATTGGCGTTCCCCAGGGACCAGCTCAGCCCCAATGAGTTACTACTCAAATGAAGCCAGCACTAGTCCTCAAGGCAAAGGCAAGCCCGGTCCACTAGGCCAAAGCAAGTTCCCAAAGCAAAGGCAAGACCACAAGATGAGGCAAATCCACAGGGCAAAGGCAAGGCCATAGCTGAAGAAACACGATCTGAAGTTCAAGGCAAGAGCACAACAGACAAGTTGTTCCCAGCATAATTTTACTCCACTTGCTGAGCTAAATAACTGCTTCCTAGTGCAACTCATCCTCGCAAGTAGCCTGACTGACCTTCTTTGTGCCTGATTCTTCTCAGCCCTACATGCTCTTGGATCTGGAGGAATAGGAGGAGGAGGTAGTTCTTCATCTCCACTGACCAGCTGCAACTGTGTGCCCTCTCCAGTCAAAGCCTCTGGGTTTCCCAGCTGCAGCTGAGGCTCTCCCCTTCTCTAGCTCAGGTGGCTGCTTGTCTGGATGCTCCCCTGTGTTCGGCCCCTCCACTCCTGGCTTGTAACCCTCAGCTGCTGGCTCATCCTCCTCCAAACTGCATCTGGAGAGGTGTCTAAGGAAGCGCCCAGGGGAGTCATCACACTAGGTGAAAAACATATTCAACACAACTTCCTCCTCTTATTTTTCCTACAACAACAACAACCCCAAGAGGTGGGTTGGGCTGAGTGAGAGAGTGACTGGCCCAAAGTCACCCAACCGGCTTTCATGCCTAAGGCGGGACTTGAACTCATGGTCTCTTGCTTTCTAGCTTGGTGCCTTATCCACTGGACCAAACTGATTCTCTTTTTGTTTTCTTTTTGTTTTCATCTGATCAACTCTCTTACGGATCTAACTAGACACCTCATCTTTTTTCGGAATTTATTGCCCATCACTTTCCGTTTGATATTGTCAGAGCAGAGCAGAAGTTTGCTCTCTTGAACTCAGGTTCACCCAATGAAGTTGACAAGATAAGACAAGACTAAAAAGAAAAGAAATAAGTATCAACAGCTTGGAGCTAAGATAAGAAAATAGAATTCCCCATTGCCTTTCAAAGTAGGCTTTCAAATGACTGGTGGCCAAGGTACAACCAATAAAAGGAAGCAATTTCCTTAACCATCCACCTGAAACTTGTCTGGAAATATTGCCACGATGGGAAGCACAGTGCTAAACTAAACACACTTTTGGCATGGAGCAGCACAACTATTTTATTTTTGTGGTTAAGCCAAGCAAGATGATTGCATAAGTGCTGCCTATAGTACTGATGTTTTGAGAAATTGATTGAAATGCCTGTAAAATTGCCAGAGTTGCAAAGTCTATAAAGCACAATCATATATTTTTGGAAAAATCAGCATTTATTGCCATAGTAACCAAAGCAACAGCTTGGAGTCCTTCTGGAGAACTGTAATTACTTCTGCAAGTTTCAGAGGGCTAAAAGTAAACAATCACTGCTCCTCCAGCATGGATGCTAGAGACTTTGAGCAATGTCACTCTGAATGTTAACTAGATGATAAGGAAAAATGACTCTCCTGTGACCATCTTAGCCCTATAATTTGGTAGAAAAAAAAGACTAATGTAATTTGTTTCCAGCTAACTAGTCTCATTATTTTATTAAAAGACAATGCTAAAATATATCTTCCTAGGGAAATTAATATAAGCCATTTGTTTTGCTTGTTTATTTTTATTTCTGTGTAAAATAAAACTCATTTTTAACAATGTGTAAGTTTCAAAATCCATATTTTGAACTGGAAGAGGCAAATTAGCCTATTTCATTTATACAATTTGTGAGTTGTGGCATCCTCAGTGCTCTTTGAGCCTGGTGGTTTTCTTGAAGACATTTCATTACCAAACTAGGTAACGTCATCAGTGCTACCTTCGTGAGTTGCTTTGGCCTCTGAAATGGATGTAATTGTATATCAATTATCAAAGGCCCTCCTAGTCATAACTGCCACCTGCCCCCTCCAGGCAGAAGGACCCCACAATTGCACACCAAGTCTGTTTGGGGTCGTGCAACCCCATCCAGCACCCAAAATGTTAAATTTCCAGATCCGGGTGGACTCAAACCCAAAGCCAGTCAGTCTTTCCAGAGTTCCATTGAAACCTGTTATATCCCATACAAAGTCACACAGCCTCCAGGTGCCAAGGTAGACATACCATTGCTTAATTTGCCAAGGGTCAAGAGGCAGAATTGGATGTACCGCTGCCTAAAGATAGAATTACACAAGTTGGAAAGCTAGATAAAATAGAATAAATCTTATTTTTTTGCTGTTAGCCTTCCTTTTATTTTTCTTAAACCCTGCAGCTGCATATATCTAAATATTAATTTTCACGATATGCATTTTTAAAAATATAAACTGCATTTTTTAAAAAAAAAGCCAAGCCGCAATGCAGTCTGATGTTATCAGTATATGAGATTAAATATTAATACTTCCTTCTGAAATTACAGGTAGTCCTTGATTTTCATCTAGTGATCACTGGAAATTGCAACAGCACTGAGCAGAGTGACTTATGACTGTTTTTTACACTTGTGATTATAGGTTTCATGTGGTCACATGATCAAAATTCAGGCATTTGGCAACTGGCATGTATGTATGACCATTGCGCTGTCCTGAGGTCATGTGATCCCCATCTGCAACTTTCCCAGCCAGCTTCCAACAAGCGAAGTCAATGGGGGAAGCCAGATTCATTTAATGTACACAGGATTCACTTAACAACTGAAGTGATTCACTTAGCAACGATGGCAAAACGGACTTAACAATGGGAATTTTTGGCTCAGTTGTAGTTGTAAGTCAAGGACCACCTATAGTAAAAGCATATTTTTAGCTTAGTTTCACATGAATTCCTTTTGGGACTTAACCTTGAAGTACTTCCTTTTCTTTTAGGATACTTATCTAACACCCCCAATGCCCCCTTATATCTGGGAGCATTGTAATGAAAAGCAAATAGTAATTCTCTCCCCCCCCACCACCCCTACTCACAACTTCCCCCAAACATAAAGCAAAATCAGGCCAGTTTTTGGAAGATTTGGGAAAAAATATTTTCAGTATATTTGAGACACTGAAACTTTAATCATCATCATCATCATCATCAACATCATCATCATCATCATCATAAAGTTGGAAGGGACCTTGGAGGTCATCTAGCCCAACCCCCTGCTCAGGCAGGAAACCCTACACCATTTCGGACAAATGGCTGTCCAGTCTCTTCTTAAAAACTTCCAGTGTTGGAGCATTCACCACTTCTGGAGGCAGGTTGTTCCACTGGTTAATTGCTCTAACTGTCAGGAAGTTTCTCCTCAGTTCTAGGTTGCTTCTCTCCTTGATTAGTTTCCATCCATTGCTTCTTGTCCTGCCTTCAGGCGCTTTGGAGAATAGCTTGACTCCCTCTTCTTTGTGGCAGCCCCTGAGATATTGGAACACTGCTATCATGTCCCCCCTCATCCTTCTCTTCAGTATGGCTTTATGTGAATTATTTACAATAAACAATACCTTAACTAAAATTAATTCAACAAGTATTCTTGGGTTTCACCACCAGACAGAGTCAAGTGACAGTGCGATACATGTGTGGGTCCAAGTCAGATGAGGTGACGTTCACAATCGTAGTTCTGCCACTTTGGTATGTGCTTATATCAATTTATGTACAAAATGGATGGGGGGTATATCTCAGTACTGTCATGTAGCCTGTCCTGATCCTTCCTTTAGTGCCACTGCAAGTGACTAAGGTAGGGCACTGAAGCATTTCAGCTGCTGAGGTAGCCAAAACCATCCCTTTTAAATGTCTGTGGAGATTCTCAGTCATCCAGGTCATGGTTGTCCCAAAGGTGCTTTTTTTAAAAAGCAACTGGACTTTCTTTGTTTTTCCTTGAAAACATTTCCCTTCTCATCCAAGAAGCTTCTTCAGTTCTGACTGAATGGTGGATAATGGAAGGATTTATATTCCTTGCCGTGATTTGGTCATTGTGCTAACCACTCCGTCAGAACTGAAGAAGCTTCTTGGATAAGAAGCAAAATGTCTTCAAGGAAAAACAAAGCAAGTCCAGTTGCCGTTTGGAAAAAAAAGCACTTTTGGGTATCCCTTTGAAAGAAACTTGCAAAATGGCCCCAAGATTTGGACATTAATATCAAAGAATTCAGTTAGTCCTCAACTTATGAGGACTGTTCAAAGTTAGACCAGCACTGAGAAAAGTGACTTACAACCGGTCCTTGCGCTTACGACTCTTGCAGTATCCCCGTGGTCACGTGATCAAAATTTGAACGCTTAGCCATCGGCATGAATTTATAACAACCCAGGATCGGGTGATTGTCATTTGTGATCTTCCCAGCCAGCTTTCAACAAACAAAGTCAATGGGGGGAAGCCGGATTCACTTAATGACTTTGTGATTCACTTCAAAACCACAATGATTCTCTTAACAACCATGGCAAAAAAGGTCACAAAATTGGATGCAGCCCCACTTAACGCCTGCCTTGCTTAGCTGATGGAACTTCTCTGCCCAGTTGTGGATGTAAGTCAACGATTGCCTGTATTCTTGTACCTTCCTGTTCCACTAGGACAGGGGTCCTGAAATTTGGCCACTTTAAGACTTGTGGACTTCAACTCCCAGAATTCCCCAGCCAGCATAGCATAGCTGGCTGGGGAATTCTGGAACTTGAAGTCCACAAGTCTTAAAGTGGTCAAGTTTGAGGACCCCTGCACTAGGACCAAGAAATAGCTTCTAAAATTTCAAAACGGTCCTTTGATTAAAAAAACAAACAAAAAACAGGTGCTGCATCAGATATAATAAACAATGGCATTTTCCTCAGGATGAGCTTTGATCAGCCACAGCTTAGATTTAATCTGTAATTGCTTATTTAAAAACAGTGTTTGGCTTCATCCATATAAGCACCAAAAGCTGAGCTCCCCCACCCCTGAAGAAAATAGTTACTTTTCTTAGCTTAGCTAAAATCCAGATTTTAGGTTGCTTTAGCTGCTTTAGTAAAAGTTTTCCTCTCATCTCACGCGCTACAGGGATGTTCGACTATAATTTTGGTCACCCCAGCCAGCCGAGCTAATATTGTGATGGCTGTGAATAATGGAATCTGTAGCTCCACACTTTTGAAGGGCAACTGTAGGAGAAATCTGGATAAGAATAATAGAATGTGGAATTGCAATTGGTGAAACCTGAAAGCGAACACCTGATAAGCTTCCAACTCAAACTAAGCTGCCCCCCCATAAAAATAAATCTTATTTTCGGTAGTTGAAATCAATCAGTATCTCCCAGAAACTGTTTATCTGCTAAAGTTAGAGACATGACCTTTCTTGTAGTATCTTTCCTACCATTCAGACATCAAAGGAAATGAAATACAAGAGAATTCAACTCCCCTATGCTGCCCATTGTATTGCCGAGGTGGACATTTGCTAATTCATTTTTTAATCTCCCTTTGCGTTTATATTTCCTTTGTACGATATTGTGCAATGCAGGCTTTCATCTCCAGTGAAATTCTTAGTTTAATTGCCAAGTAACAGCTAACTTAAATGATCTGCTTTTACCAGCTATATGTCAAAAATCCAGCAGGGATTTGCAGTAAACTCTGTAATATATCATATAAATGTACACACAAGAAATGTGCAAGTATGTATATCAAAACATTTAGAAAGCCTGAGCCAATTTTCCTGCTTGCTGCAGCATTTTAATTACATGTATCCGCTTAACACATTGCATTATGTTCTGTTAAATGCGTATTGACGTGCCATCGATGGGCATTTATAGAGGTACAAGGGGAAAAAAAGACAAAACATGCTTTGTGACACAAACTCAATCAATCAATCAATCAATCAAAATAGAGCTGGAAGAGACCTTGGAAGTTTTCTAATCCAACCCCCTGCTCAAGTTGGAGATCCTACTTTCAGACAGGTGGCTGTCCAGTCTTTTCTTAAAAACAACTTCTAAAGGTAAGCTGTTCCACAGGTTAATTGTCCTCACTAGTAGAAAGTTTCTTCTTAATTCCAGGTTGCTTCTTTCCTTGAATAGTTTCCATCTATTGTTTCTTGTCTTGCCTTCTGGTGCTTTGGAAAACAAGTTGACCCCCTCTTCTCTAGGGCAGCCCCTCAAAAATTGGAATACTGCTTTCAAGTCACCCCTAGTCCTTCTTTTCTCTAGATGGGCCATACCCAATTCCTGCAACTGTTCTTTATATGTTTTTGTCTCCAGGCTTTTAATCATTTTAGTTGCACTTCTTTGCACTTTTCCCCAAAGTCTTAACATCTTTTTTGTAACGTGGTGACCAAAACTGGATGCAGTACTCTAGAGGTGTGTCTTACTAAGGATTTGTAAAGTGGCACTAATACTTCGCATGATTTTGATTCTATGCCTCTGTTTATACAACCAAAGATTGTATTAGTTTTTTTGGCTGCTGCTGCACACTGCAATTCATGTTTAAGTGATCATCCACTAGGATTCCAACCACAGAGAAATTTGCTCCTGAAATTTTGAAATATGTTTCTATTCATGTAATCCAGCAGTGGGATTCAGCCAGTTTGCACCAGTTCAGCAGAACCAGTAGCTAATTTTTTGTTGCCCAGGCCTAGAATGGACTTCTGGAAGCGGCATCCACACAGAGAACTGGTTGTTCACATATTTGAATCCTACCACTGATGTAATCTATCAATACATTTCCATATGAGTAGGATAAATGTGTGCCAAAAAACATTTGGTTGATATATGTATGATTATCAATCCATCCATCTGATTTCTGAGTAAGTCATATTTTGAGAACTAAAGTAGAATAATGTTGGCTCTTCTAATTAAATTTAGAGCACTTAGCTTTTCCATTAAGCCACAAAAATTTGATATAGCATAAGGCTATCTTTCCCAACAGTAGCTGATCAATAGCTTCTGTGAAAACGAGTGAAGCATAACTAAACTAATGTGTATATCAAAAGTATGGTCCATTAAACTTATTTTAATGACTTCATTTAAGTTTGCTGATTTTTTTTTAATGTACTAGTGTTTATGTATAGTTTTCCTGTAGCATCTGCTGGGGGACTTCCCCCACACGTTCCAACAGATGGATAGACTTTTAAGGGTATACAGTGGTAGCCATAAAGAAAAATATGAATTTAAGTTATACTGATCTGGTTTTGATGATTAGATAGGATAGATTATGGAAAGACAGTATAACTCTGGGTAAAAATATAAATCTACAATTGTACTTACAACAGCTCTAAAGAAATCGGAAGCCATTTCTTTATACCTTTTTTCTTTCTTTTCTCTTTTCTCTATCTTTTTTATTTTCTTTTTTTTTTGCACTTCAACTTAATTTTTTATTTCTTCCATTTTTTGTAACCCTGTTTTTATTACTTTTTATTCTTACTTGTAAAACTTTAAAATAATATTGTGTATACTATATATATATTATATTATATTATATTATATTATATTATATTATATTATATTATATTATATTATATTATATTATATTATATTATATTACATTACATTACATTACATTACATTACATTACATTACATTACATTAAAGTTACCTTAATCTGCATTTAAAAGCAATGCTGAATATAAGCAGCAGCACCAAAGAACCACACATTATTATTTTTTTCATTATTTATACCTTCTACAGAAAGATATTCATTTCTCCATTTATCAAGTTATATCCAGAAATACAGCTTGTTAAATTTGCATTAAATGAATATTTGCTTCCTTTTTTTTCTACCAGTTTGATAGTATGCAGACAAAAAAATAAAACAGATGGTGATATTTTGCTTCTGTTCATGATAGGACTGGTTCCCATATTTCAGGGAAGCTATTTTTCCTCTTTTACGCTAGTGATCTTGGAGGGTTTCTGCCTTCCCCTATAATTTATTTGGCTCATAATGTGATTCTTTTCAACTTATTTGTAACTTTTCACTGTCGATTCTTTCAGAGAACCTTCACTGTGGCATGAATTACGTCAACTATTTTGTGGAACATGACAATTTGTATGGAACTTCTTTTCTCTTCTGTGTTTAAAATTCTGTTGACTATCCATATTCTTCAAATGCTTCTTCAAAATCATGTTGTTGTCAGAAGCAAGGTCTTCCTATGGATGGCACCAATCATCTCTGCCTCCAAGCTGTCAAGAGGAAATTTAACAGATTTTTTTTTAGCTGTGGCAATCTTTTACAGTATTTAGTTTCTTAGCAAATGGATATTTTCATTTTAAATTAATATTTTTGAAAAGCCCTGCGGCTTCCCTTTCTTCATTTAAAGTGGCCCTTTTTCTGTTTTAGAAAATTAATAACTATGGTCTACTTCTAACTTTTTTGTAGGGGACATACACAAGTGCAATTCACCATCTGCGTATATATGGCCTAGAGGTTAACACAGCTGCTTAACATGCAGGCAGCCCAGATTCGAATCTCAGAATGGTATGTTTGGCTGATGAGAGCTAAAAAGCTCGAAATAGCTATTCCATTCTCCCTTAATTCTTTGTTAGCAATCCAAATTTTATATATATATATATATATATATATATATATATATATATATATATATGTAGGTCTTTAGTTATTCGGGTTTTCTCCCGCGTAGAATTAAAAGTACCTTGGCGACGTTTCGACAAAGTCACATTCGTCATCTTCAGGCTGGTGTCTTCAGCTTCGTGCTTCTAAGAGTGGTGTGTGATCGCAGCTGTTTCTTCCTTTTAACTGCCAGTAGGGTTGGAGCTGATTGGGTGGGAGCTTGGCTGTGTTCTGATTGGGTGGAGGTGTGTTCTGATTGGTTAAGGAGCTAATAACGTTAAAGCTAAAAACGTGACTCCTGGGTATATTCATCTTCAAATCAATAAAACGTGAATACCAGGAGTATAATAAACTAAAAAAGTTTAATAACACAGATAATCACCAAGCTTTCGTCGGTATCTTCCAACATCGTCAAGGCTAAAATGGACTGGCATTTTAGCCCTGACGATGTCAGAAGATACCGACGAAAGCTTGGTGATTATCTGTGTTATTAAACTTTTTTAGTTTATTATACTCCTGGTGTTCACGTTTTATTGATTTGAAGATATATATATATCGCACCCCCAATGGCCCCCCACCAGAGGAAAGAGGGGGAGGAGGAAAC